>NW_020291405.1:80420-84596 GCF_003184745.1 Aspergillus uvarum CBS 121591 | reverse complement strand
CGCCGCCGCCGCCGCCTCCGCAAATCACCCTTTCCTTCTAAGCCACTTCTTCTCCCTCTCAACAAAACCCCCATTCTCTTTGACCCCCTCCACCCCTCCCCCCAATATCTTCAGAAATACAATCAAGCTGGCAGGAAGTAAGCGCCGAAGTTTTTCTAGCCAGGGTGGGTTGCTGAACCGAATGTTCAGTGGCTCCTCGAGCCCACCCAAAGATAGATCCGACACAACAATTGCCCGCTCCGGTGCTATTGACACGCCGCCTCTAAGCATTCGCACCGAGGATTCCAACGTCACCCCCAAGAAATTCTCTCCGCCAGGTGGTTTCTTCACACGGAGAACAAGTGAGGATCAGGGCCCTGGCAGTGAGAAGAAGCGCCGCAGTAGCACAGTCACGAAAGCTGCCTCATTCTTTACCAACGCCAAGAACTCCTTTAGCCTGTCAAGCAGCCCACGTGAGAATTCCTTCAACAACTATACCATTCAAGAGCAGCCTGGCCTGGCAAAGTTTGGGAGCATGGACCCTGCCTTGAGCGTTCCTCAAGGGTCATTAAACAACTCTGCTGGTGAATCGCATCCCACTGCACGCTCGTCATTCAGAGTCGGCGTCACAGAGGACCGCAATCGAAAATGTCGCCGGACTATGGAAGATACCCATGCCTATTTGTACAACTTCCTGGGGACTCCCGCACTCTCAGCCCAGGGTGAGACGGGCACGAAAGCGATAGCCATTCCTACTGGCCCTTCTCCCACATCTGAGAAATCAACCAGCGTGGTTGAAACCGACAATGGATACTTTGCCATCTTTGACGGACATGCAGGCACATTTGCTGCTGAGTGGTGCGGAAAGAAGCTGCATCTGATCCTCGAAGATGTAATGCGCAAGAATCCTAGCACTCCCGTTCCGGAGCTTCTCGATCAGACATTTACCAGCGTCGATCAACAGCTGGAAAAGCTGCCTTTGAAGAACAGTGGATGTACTGCCGTCATTGCTCTGTTGAGATGGGAAGACCGCGTACCCAGCTCGCATTCCGCCACGGGGTCATCAGCCCTCGCATCCGCCGCCGCCGCCGCCGCCGCTAAAACCGATACAGATTCCGATGAGGCGGGCGACACTCCTACCCAGGCTGCTGTCTCGAGTGCACTTCCCAAACTACAAGAGAAGGCGGCTCGTCAGCGCGTCCTCTACACTGCCAACGTTGGTGATGCACGCATTATCTTGTGTCGCAATGGCAAGGCTCTTCGTCTGTCCTACGATCATAAGGGCAGCGACGAGAACGAAGGAAAGCGGATAGCAAACGCTGGAGGATTGATCCTGAACAATCGCGTTAATGGTGTTCTCGCTGTGACCAGAGCTTTGGGCGATGCGTACCTGAAGGATCTTGTAACCGGACACCCGTACACCACAGAGACCGTTATACAGCCAGAGTCGGACGAGTTTATCATCTTGGCCTGCGACGGGGTAAGTCTTCCATTCACCAGACTATGCGTTATAGTGTTGCTGACCAAGTAATTTCTAGCTTTGGGATGTGTGCAGTGACCAGGAGGCTGTTGACCTCATCCGGAATGTGCCCGATGCCCAGGAAGCGTCTAAGATCTTGGTTGATCACGCGCTTGCCCGCTTCAGCACTGACAATCTCTCTTGCATGGTTATTCGCTTCGATACGGAACGTGTCAAGGATGTTGTCAACCGCACCGCTGAGCCCATTGGCGTCGAAGGCGATCGGGAAACTGAGCATGGTGTCAGCGAGGCTGACAAGATTGTTGAGTCAGCTCGAAAGAGTATGGCCAAAGCTGGAATTACAGACAATCCGGAGAAGGCTGAGAAAGTCCAGGAAGAAATTCTCGAGAAGATGGCGAATGAGCAACCCGAGCCTGCACCACCAGCGAAGGAAGACAACGCTGCCACAATTGCGGATAAGTTGAAAGTGCCTGAACCCAGAAATCCAACTGCATAAGTGCTCTGGAATGGACTACGACGCGGTGTATTGTTCTGCTTAAAGTCGATAGAAGGACTGGGCTCTTGAACCCGGCCCGTTTTCTCGCTACAAAGGAGTTTATGGTCGCTTCTGCTCCCTCTTCCGTTTTGACCGTTCATCTTCTTTCTAACCATGCGTCTCTGACGCCACTCGCGGGCTTCGTACTTTCTTGTTTTATTCTTCTCTCTCGATGGGCTAAGGAAAGGAGTCGCAACAACCCGTCCCCAATCCCGTCTGCTTTTTTGCCTTCGTTTCCTCCCCCTTTCTACTTCCACTGGATCCCCTCCAGCGATTTCCACCTTCGCTCTTAACCGCTTCTTTCCGTCTGATTTGACATCTGGGGCCTTGGACTCCCTTGGCTTCGCCGTGAACGCGGAAAGCGAGGACAGACCAGCTACGCCACGTCACTTTCAACCTAAAACATCAGCTGGTGCTCTTGTACGCTACAAATCGATGTATATTTGATCCGCAGGTCTGAACCAGAAGAAGCATGAAACAAGTCACCTCCGCAGACGTCTCTTCGTTTAGCTTTTCATTCGTCTGTAGGGATGGATGAAATATTGAACTAATTCCAATTGAGTGTTTGTGTGCTAAACGCCATCGCATCATCTCCTCGAACAGGGAGAGGGAAAAAAAAAAAAAAAAAAACTAAAATCTAAAAATACATTTTGTATCATGTAGAGGAACAGGCGGTTATTTCGCAAGTATGTATATCGACACACACACCCACATTGGGGAAGCCATCAAGTACAAAAGAGAAAAGGAAAAATCCCGCGAGCTGCTTAGTTCTTCTCAGGGACGGCCTCGGCCTCGGCCTCGACGCCCTTCTCCTTGAAGGCGTTGTCGGCCAGAATCTCGATGTCGCCGCTGTGGATGCGCTTCTGGCCGGGCATGACATGGTCGCGGGTGAGTTCCAACTCGCCGTGGCGGACGCGGTCCGGCCACTGGGCGGCGAACTGGGCATCGTGGAGATCGGTCCAGAGGATCTTAACGCCGTTCTCGGCCTGCAG
The DNA here is from genome assembly GCF_003184745.1 of Aspergillus uvarum CBS 121591. NCBI lineage: Eukaryota > Fungi > Ascomycota > Eurotiomycetes > Eurotiales > Aspergillaceae > Aspergillus > Aspergillus uvarum. The sequence goes on along the minus strand of NW_020291405.1, from coordinate 81,610 downwards.
CAGGGCGGCGGTGGCGGCGTCGTCCTCGACGACCTCCTGGATCTTGTAGTCGATCTGGGGCTTGCTTAGGACCTTCTCGAAGGCGGCGACGCGCGTGGCCCGGGCGGCGGCGACGGCGGCCTCCTTGACGCGGGCCTGGCGCCGGCGCCGGCGGGCGGCCTTGCTGAGGTAGCCGCGCTGGCCGCTGGCGAAGCCGTTGACGATCTCCTCGGCCTGGATGTCCAGGACGGCGGCGACGTCGGCCACGGAGGTGGCCTTTTGGTTCATGACGATGCGGGCGCGGTCCTTGGGCTTCATCAGCCACCCCTTCTTGTCGGCCCACTCCTTGTCGAACTCCTCGGCCTTGTGCGGGTCGCGCGGCCGCTTCTGCGCCAACCACTCCTCCGTGATGGTGATCATCTCGCGGGGCGGGGCCAGCTGCCGCTGCATCGCGAACTCGCGCAGCAGGTGGTACGCCCGCAAGCCGAGCTGCGCGCTTGTGAAGTGCACGCTGTAGTACGGCACCCACATGTCTTTGCGGAGGGTCGCGGGCACCGTCTTCTTGCCGTGGTAGACCAATTGGCGGAGGACGCTGTTTTTCTGTAGACAGAAAGATGAAGAGAGTCAGTACATGTGCTATTCTGAATAGAGGAATACCCTTGTTTTCTCTGTATCTTTTTCCCTTTCCTGTTTTTTTGTTCGATGCCCGGGGAATTGGTTCGGGTTGTGCTCACATCCAAATATCTCGTCAACGAGTACACCACCTGGTTGGTCCGCATGTTGTGATAGACGAAGATGTTCTTGCCGTGGGTCAGGGAGTTCAGGGCCTTGCGTAGCCGCGTGCCCTCTAACACCTGATGTGTCTTGAAGGCATTCGAGTGCGCGTCACGGCGACGACCCTGGATGACGGTGTTCTCGTCGATCGGAGGCCGACGCACGACGTTCCATGTGCCCATCTTGGTCGGGTCCAGGATCTTCTGGATCGGTTGCATGATCTTCTTCATCGTGCCGCGCTTGGGGACTGCTGCATTGGTTGCTGCGGTGGTGGCCATTGCGGCCCGGGTTTGCGCGGTGGTTGTTGTGTGTGTGTGTGTGTGTGTGTGTGTGTGTGTGTGTGTTTCTCCGGGTCGGGGGGAGGCGGAGACTCGAGGGGGTTCGTGGTCACTCTCTCTTCACTCTATCAGATATTCCCGGAATCCGATAGAAGGGGG
>NW_020291405.1:0-80375 GCF_003184745.1 Aspergillus uvarum CBS 121591 | reverse complement strand
AGAGGACTAGCGATTGGGTGGAAGGGGGTGAGTGGTGGAGTGGTGGTGAATTCCTGTTGAAGTTGGCTCTCTCACACACCTGGGAAAGTCGAATAGGCGGTTTGAAGATCTGAGGCGGATCAATTTTTCGACGGTTTCCCCGAACGGACGGGGCGGTCGATTCCGCCCGCCGCCTTTCTTTGGGCGGACCACCGACCGACTGACTGACTGAGGCCGCCGGGCTGTAGTCAATTGTTACTAGTAGCCAGCTTGTGTTTGCTGCACTCCATCTGCTTGCATCAATCGCTGCGGCGTGCGATCAGCTTCCCTACTGCTACTGCTCCTACGCACTCTCTTCCCCCCACACCAACACATTACGTCGTTTGCGATCCTTGACTCTTTTACGTGTTCTCTTCTTTCTTCTCTTTCTCTTTCTGTTGACTGTTGAATTAAGCAGCTAGTTGCTTTTGCTAGATACACAATTCTAATTGTCGTCATTTCATCTGATCCTTCTTCCCTACCCTCTACCCATCCTTGTCTAGGATGATCGGATCAATACCGCCTTCGCAGTGCGACAGCTAAGCTTGTCTTGCTTTCCCTTTGACCTGCCCGCGATGGCCGATGACAATGCAGGCGGTCGCCGCGAAAGACCTTGGCATTTCCCTCTGGTACATTCTTGCCGTGTCATGTTGATTGTGTATATCCTCGGGACAGACAACTGATTACCGTCTTGTTCAGAATCGCAAGCTGCGACATCTCCAGAGCATTTCCGTTCGCAACCTCGTCGTCACGCCACCACCGATCAAACCTCGCGGGAAACCCATTGATGACGAAGATGTACCCAATTCTCTGCAGTCGCCTTCCAAAGTCCCGATCGCCGATGTAAACCATTCCCTGCACCCTTCGCGCTCCTTTACCGATCTGAAGTCGTCCGCAACCACCAACCATCGTTCCGGGGGTCATGAAACACCAACAGCAGCAGGCCCCCCATTGCGACAATGGCATCGGAGGAACACCATGCCTTGGAATGCTCCCAACCCTCGCGCGAGACAGACGAAGCTGGAAGAGATTACCAGCAGTCGCATGGCTGATACCTGGTTCTCCCTCCATTGCGACGGGATCGAGGAGCCGGTCTACGTGAGCGAACCGGTGGAGCATGCTACGAACCCCAGCTTCCGGTCGTTCGATCTCAACATGTGCGGTCCCTCGGTGTCACGACGGGATCATCTGACTGTCAAGCTCTGGGCCAAGACTCGAGCAATGGGGGACTTTGTGCTGCTGGTGGAACTGCGTTTATGCTTGCAGTCACTCCAGTTCCTGGGGAAGTCGTTGGATAGCTTCCATCAGCCGCTGCCGGCGAACTCCATCCTCTTCCACTTTGCCGACGGTGTGTACACGAATCTGACCGATATCCCACCGGTCCTGCCTGCTGTGCCCGCACACCACGCCAAAGCGGCAGATGGCGTGGCGATGTCGACCTCGTCGTACGAGGCCCTCATGAAACTGGCCAATCTGGACGAGTGTATCCAGGATGCGCTCACAACCAGGGACCGGATTGAGGCGCAGATCAATTCGATCCTCGAGAGGGAGCAGCGCGGGGTGACCGCCGCCGGGAAACTCTCGCAGGCTCGGAACAAACTCGCAGTCACCAAGCATGCCATTGCTACCGAGCGCAAGCATCTCCACAGTGCTGCAAGGCGAAGGGATGAATTGGTCAATAGCATCAAGACCAGAAGAGTGGCCATGGAGCATGGGCGTGATGTCCAAGCCAAGGCCAAGAGCCACCTTCCCGATGCGCAATCGAAACTGAGCTCAAGTGCCGGGCTACTGGACAAGAACACCGAGGACTCCAAGGGTCAGATCCGGCGTATCTCGGAGGACTTGCTGGCGGTCTACCCGATCGAGCCCATTTACAACAAGCCACTTGCATTCACTATCGCAGGCCTGGCTCTACCCAACTCGGATTTCACCGACGTCGACCGCGACGAGGTGGCGGCGGCTCTTGGATATACCGCCCACCTAGTCTACCTTCTCTCCTTCTATCTCTCCACCCCGATCCCCTACCCGATCAATCCGTATCTGTCGCGCTCGTTCATCCAGGACCCGGTGTCTGCATCGCTGCCCCAGAGGACCTTCCCGCTCCACCCGGCCAGCGTGCAGTACCGATTCGAGTACGGCGTGTTTCTTCTGAACAAGAACATCGAGTTCTTGCTGAATGTACAGGGTCTACGCGTCCTGGACATCCGCCATACCCTTCCTAATCTCAAATATCTGCTCTACGTGCTCACGGCCGGCACGTCGGAGATTCCGGCCCGCAAGGCGGGAGGCATTCGCGGGCTTCTCCCGGGACGATTGACTCCCAGCATGTCTCGACGCGGCAGCGAAGACAGCGTGGCGACGCGCGCGTCGGTCGTATCTCGCAAGGCGATGATGAGTCCCGCCCCGAAGATGAACGGGAGTCTGGTGATCGATCGGGCCAAGCCGACGACGACCATCCCTAGCTTCCCCGACACGGCTGCGTCTTCGGTCGCCTGAGCAGAGCGCAAGTGCCTGCCAACATTGACTCTGGAGTGAATGCTTGGCCCTTTTTGTAAATCCCGAGGGGGTGGGCGCATATTATCTAATATTTCTACTTGTTGGTGTAAGACATGAGAGTGTTTGTGTTTTTTTTTTCTCTTGTTCTTGAAATTCTTCTATCGGATGAATTCCATTGGAGAGTGCTACATCAGTTGGATTAGCGTGACTGTGATTGGGGGGTTGGTTCAGTTCCCTTGATCCGCCTTATCGCAGACGGCCATTGCACAGATGAGGGCGGTAGGTCTCTTTCTCACCTCCCAGCTTTGTTCGTGTACTGTACATATATTATCCATTCGGATGTCCTGGGTATCCACTGTATCTGTAGGAGATGAAAGACTATTGACCGACCTGCAATGCAGCCCGTGAAGCATATATACATTCGGCAGTCACCGCTGGTTTTTTCCTCATCCAGGCGGTTATGGATCCCGTGATCAATGATGAGTAGGAATAGCCCGGAGTTTATTGGGATTACGATTGATAACAGATACAAGCCAGCATTCAGTCAGAGGCTGGCGATGTGTTTTTACCCCGCATTCTCAGCTGACGGAAGAACTGTCCGGGTGGTGTTGGTTCGAGATGGTGCATCTTGAAGGGCATAAGTTAATGTAATGAATGTTGTCGCTACTATTCTGGGGAGAAAGGAGAATTAGTGTGTTGTTCAATTGTTGAAACTGGATTTCTTGTTTTTCTCCCATTCCCTCACTCCCACTCTCACTCTCTCTCTCTCTCTCCGCCTTTTGAGAGAAGGTTGCGTCTCCACTGACTTCTTTGCCTTTCTTTGGCGGTCTCTGGAGGGAGACTAAGGTAAACTTTCCGAGGGAAAGTGAGTGAGTGGGTGTATGTGTGGGTTTGTGTGTGGGTTGGGTTGGTGAGAAGATCAGAGAGCACTGCAGGACTAAAGCGAGAGAGCGATAAGGGAAAAAGAAAGAAAGGTTGCTTCTGCTGCTGCTGCTGCTGCTGCTGCTGCTGCTGCTGCTGCTGCCTGGGGCCGGAAAGACCACAACAAACGGTTGTGCTGCTGGTTCTTCTGTTGCTGTTCCCGGCCTTTCTCTCTCTCTCTGCAGTGTCCCTGCCTCCGTCCTCCCTTATTATTATTTTTCCTCCTTCTCCCCCCACCGCTTTTTCTCGCTTTGCATCGGCATTTCCCCCCTCCCCCCCTTCTCCCGCCCTCTCGGTCGCTGTCCGTACTCCGACATAGGAGAGTCATCATGGCAGCACCTGCGAATACCGGCCCTCAGGAGCCTCTCTATTCGCACAACGGGCAAGACCAGAGTCAGAAGTCTCCATCGCCCCAGTCTCAGTCCCTGTCCCAGGCCCAGTCTCAGCATCGTCGTGGATACCAGGCCTGCGACCCGTGCCGAAAGCGCAAGGTGAAGTGCGACCTTGGCAGTAAGAGATCCCCTCCCCTCTATTTTTTTTCTTACCTTTCATTTGTGTTCCCCGGAATTCTCACTAGAATTATGCGGTCGCGAATATTTACTGTATTGGAGAAAGACAACTAATCTTCTCACTTATTATCTCCTCAGGTGTGGATAATCCTCGTCCTCCTCCTTGTGTGCGATGTCGCCGCGAAAGCAAACGTTGCGAGTTCTCCGCGACGAGGCGCAAGCGCAAGCCCTCGGACGCAGACGAGACGGAGGATGGCCTTCGTCGCGATAAGCGGATGATGGTCGGAGAGGTCATCTCCAGCCACGGCTCGAACAACAGCGATGGATCGCCGTATATACCCTCACTGGAGCATGCGTCCTCTTCGGTTGCCACTGCTGCTGCTGCGGCACCTACGGCGCTAGACAACAACAACAACAACAACAACAACAACAACAACAACCACACCCCCGGCCATCCGCGACTCAAGTGGTCGGAAAGCTCACCCACGGCTGGTCAATTACCACCACCAACGGTCGGCAGCCACCACCAGCGTTACACTACTACCACCTCTACCACCTCCACCACCAATCCGACCTCCACCTCCACCAATAACCCCCAGTCCACGCCTGCAGCGCATTTCGCGGATGCGCGGAGTAACCGTCTGTCGGTCTTCTCGGCCGCGGAGAGGAGCCATGCGCCCAGTTTTAGCCTCGAGGGCGGCCAGCCCATGATGAACCGCACCGCCGTCGAGCTGCTGTCGCCGGCCATCAGCAACAGTCACGACGCCCTGCACCTCCTGTCCGAAGCCGCCGGGCGCACGGAAGACCTCAATCGCCAGAGTCTGGAGAATCGATACGGAGCGCGCCAGTCGGTTTCCTCGTTTAACTCTCCCATGTCTCCGCTCACCCAGGCGGGCACTCCGCGCAGTGCGGGCGGGTCGTTCTCGAGACCCCAGCGGTCCGGCACCGTCCCCGTTGGGGGTGGTTATTACCAGGCTGGTGGCGCCGGGGCGATGGAAGGTGCACAGCATCCGGATGGGCGTGGACAACCGGACGCGACGGAGAATGCGCCGGACCCCGGGTTCGTGGATGCGGTCCGGGCATGGTCGCGATTGCGCTTCGTTCGTGCCGGCTGGCTGTCGGTGGAAGAGGCTATGGCCTACGTCGCATAGTATGTATTTTGGTTGCTTTGGTGGACAACTCTCCCTCGTACTGATAGATATGGCAGCTACTACGAACACCTTGCTCCCTTGAGTCCCATCGTGATCCCGGACTTCTCGCACCCATCGACGCATCGGAGTCTGCTTACGGATGAGCCGGTTCTGGCGGTGGCAATCTTGACAACCGCGTCGCGACATATGAAGCCGAAAGGCGATGGGGCTTATACACGGGCGTTCTACATCCACGATCGGCTTTGGTCGTATCTCCGCGGTATGATCGAGCGTCTCTTCTGGGGCCAGGAGAAATTCGACAATAACGGCATGGGGATCAGCCGGCCGCGGTCGTTCGACCTTGCGCCTACTTCTGCCAAGGGAAACCACAAGGGGAATCTGCGGTCGCTCGGTACCATCGAAGCGCTGCTGATCCTGACCGACTGGCATCCTCGAAATCTCCATTTCCCCCCGGGTGACGACGAGAACGCTCTCCTGGATCTGGATGCTCACACGCAGAGTCGATACGAGCGCGAGCTCGAAGCTGATGCGGAGAACACGGCGAATCGTGCCCCCAACAACGCCGCAGAGGGTCGGCTCGCCTTCCAGAAATGGCTCGAACCTGCCTGGCGGTCGGATCGCATGGCTTGGATGCTGCTGAGTACCGCGCAGGCGCTGGCTTTCGAGCTTGGAGTATTCGATCAGAAGAATGATGCCAAAGCTGCCGTCGAACCTTTATCGGAGCAGACTCGCAAACGCCGACTCCGCCGTCTGATCCTTGTCTACATCACGCAGAGCAGTGGCCGCTTGGGAATCCCGTCCATGCTACCCCTTCCGCAGTGGACCAGTGACATCCAACCGACTCCCGTGACGGGCGCGAAGGGCAGTGATACCATCGTCGATCGCATGCATGACTGCTGGATCGGAATCTCCAAGATCATGTACCAGAGCAATCAGCTGCTTTTCGCGTCGAACGAGCAGACCTCGGAGCTTATCCGGAGTGGACGGTACCGGGATCAGATCGATCGGTTCCAGCCTTTCTTGCGGGAATGGCGACATAACATCGATACCATTGATTGTAAGTGTCATTCCTAGGATCCGAGATGAGAGATGCTAATTGAATCAGTGGCGCCCCCTATGAGGAACATCCTGATGATTGAATATGAGTATACCCGTGAGTTGCCCTGTGCTGTGTTCTAAGATAGTGTGACTGACGGCCCAGGGCTCTACGTCAATTCCCTGGCGCTTCAGGCGGTGGTGGATCGGTGGACGACGATGACGAACGAAGCGGCCCAGAGCCAGATGTCACGACCGAATGCGGGCCCGTCAGCGAGCGGTGTTGGGTTTCACGTGCTTATGGAGCTGTATCGGGTCAACGAACCCTACATTCAAGAGGTGGTCGATGCATCGCGCAAGATTCTGCAGACGGTGCTGGAGGTGCTTGTCCCCGGGGACCATCTCAAGCACGCCCCGGTGCGGACGTGTTTCCGCATTCTGTCGGGGATGATCTTCATTCTCAAGGTTCGTACAGTGTGCGTCTATCCGCCGACGGAATCCGCGCTGACATTGCATCCCTAGACCTTCACTCTGGGTGCCAAGGAGGATGATGTGCGTGTCTCCCTGGACCTCCAGGACCGCACCATCGAGGCGCTGCGGACGTGCGTGGTCGACGATGTGCACCTCAACCATGCCATTGCACGACTGCTGGAGTTGCTGACGACCAGTATCCGCACGCGCTTCCTTCGGTTCGCGCCGCTGGACCGCGGTGGGGACGGGGAGCAGGAGCGGCCGTCGGCGCCGGTGTCACGACACCAGTCGCCGCGGCCGCGCGACGGAGCCCCGGGCCGTCGCGAGGGGTCCAGTCACACCTGGACGCCGGCGCAGCAGACCACGCCGGCGCAGAACCTGGGGTATGTCGACGGGACGAGCCAGACGGGGACCAGCATGAGCTCCTCGGTGCATGACCCCCTGGCGGCGATTCCCGCGCAGTCGATTAACTCCTCGCACATCAACGTCTCGTTCATGCCCCCTCCCCCGTCCATGTACCACAACTACTACGACCCCAGCGCGACCCCGCCTGCGGGGGAGATGGAAGGGAGTGGTGTAGCGTCTGCCTCGACGACGACCAACAACAACAACAACCACAGCCACAACAACAACAACGTCACCGCGTCGCAGTCGATGCCGGACAACAACCCCAGCACCTCCGGCGGACTCCCGGACTGGTTCGCGCTCCCGCTGGATCAGTTCTTCAACAGCTCCACCGCGGTCGTGGACCAGGGGCTGGGCGGCACGGGACCGATGGTGGGGGAATTCGACATGTTGGAGGTTTTGCTCAATGAACAGTATGACGGCGTCGGTGTTGGTCCTGAGGGGGGTGATGCTGCCGCTGCCGCTGCCGCGGCTGCCAGCCTCCCCTCGCAGTTTTTGTCCTCGTGAGATACGGAGTATTTTGGGGGGGGGATTGTAATTATGAGATAAGGAGATGCAGAGCCGAGGGGTATGACTGTACGAATTACGATATCATAGTTTTTGTGTGTTGTGTATATCCCGATTAGCTAGTTAGCTAGGTCTGTCTGTGGTTGTATTGTATTGTACAATCTGCTGCTGCTGCTGCTGCTACTGCTGCAGGTCTCAGATGCGTCATTTCGGGACTCGGTTACCTCACTCATTGTTATCATTTTTAATCGGGATGAGGTTATCAGGGGTTTATCAGTTGCGATATCTCCTGATACTTACAGCACGTAGTTGATTACCGTAGTGCCTGTGGTGTCGGGGTCTGGTCAAGAGGGGGGGGTAATAATAGTTTAGCAGGAGGTACACCTAGGCATCTAATCTAAATTCCCAGGGTCCAATAATTCATCTCCATATTCATATGAACAACCGAGCTAAACGTCAGAAGTCCTAACAACACCCCATCTCCGGGGTTTCATTGGTTTATAGGTTCATAGCGCAAGCAGCGATGTGACACTGACAGTATTCAGGAGCGAAATCTTCAGCTGCCCCATGCATTCCTTATCAGCGACTCTTCAATCGGAGCCCCGTTGGTTTTCACTCCCAGAAGGATGGAGAGAAGTGCAGTGTGAAGGGAGGGGGGGGGGGGGAAGTCAGGGTCTCGAGTCGCCCGCCCGCAGCCTGGCTAATTTCCCCCTCGACCCTGCAGGAAGCATATCAGAAGGCACCACTGCCCCCAGACCCTGCAGGATTTTGATTTGTGCAGATCGGGTGGGGATCGACGGGTTGTGATTGGGGGGATTGGGTTAAGTTGGTTGAACTTGCAGCTAAGGTCGTCGAAGAAGTGGCCATTGGCCGTTGCAGTGACTGTTAGACTGTTAGTTAGTGTTGACTCGTTGAAGGCAAGTGTGAGGGGGTTTACTGGTGGTACTGTTGGTGAAGACCGGAGGCTGCCGAGGCCGAGGTCGAACTTCTCCGTTGCGCACCGAGAGGGTTGGCTTAGGTTATGTTGCATTGCATAGATTATTTATTACCCACTTTGGGGGGGACAGGGGTCAGGAGCACCGTCGGAGGTTGGGTCTGGGCATTTTAGCTTGGTTTTTAGCTTACTCTGTTCATATACTAAGTCATTAAGTTAGTTGTGATAGTGTAAACTGCACTGAGATGATAATAATAATGTGCCTGGGCTAGGCTCAGGGTCTTGGGGTAACTTAGGGACAGTACCTCGGGACGCACCGTTGTTAGGGCTTCTTAGGGTTTACTGGGGGCACTTTTTGTACTCTCTCTATCTATCCTGTACTGGATACGCCGATCGTCGCTGATTTTCTATGATAAGAAGAGGGTCTAATTCAAGATGGTCTATGATGTTTTCAGTGTTTAATCGATTACTGACTCTCTTCCAAAGGGGTAGTCTAGTTCAGGTACCATACCAGATGAAGAGGGGCAACGAAAGGTGAGTGTTCCGGAGTCCGTTCGAACGTCCGTCTCGCTCCCACTACCCTACCTACATACACTTCACCTCAAAGTATATTCTCTGAAGAAGACGGAGGGTGGCGATGGCTTGGAGCGTGAGGATTGGCGCAAGCAATTCTTGGTAGTCTTGGTCTTCTTGTGAAGACTGCAGAAGTTCTTATCCCCAATCAAGCTCCTCACGAAGGATTGCCAGGTACGGGCAGTCTGACGCTCGCCGGTGACTGGTTCCCTAGCCATATAGTCTTGTGCTTGGCGCAATTGGGGGGAATAACCTCATGCGGATAAGGCTGGCCATTGGACCATTCCCCCTCCCCCACTAGATTAGCGGCGATGATCGTCGGTCTTTGCTTCCTGATGGATTGGTGGTGCTCCGGTCTCCGTTGGCGTGATTGAGGGGAGTGAGACATTTGGATATTACCCTGGGCGGTAGTATACACTCGGCGAGATAGAATACTCGTGCGTGGATGAGGATGTATGCAGAGTGTAAGGACTGAGCATGTACAGCACGGCTGCAGAAGGTATAAAGAGCACATTGAAACCCGCGTCAATTGAGATTCTCTTCTTCATCCAGCAGCAGCAGCAGCAGCAGGTCCCTTCTCCTTCTCTTCCTCCTTGTGATATCTGCTTGAACATCCCCCACCATGGTCGTCCTCAACAAGGCTGCAGCCCTTCTTCTGGGTCTGACCACCGCCGCCACCGCGGCTCCCCTGGCCGAGACGCAGGCTTCTGTCCCCGTCAAGAACTTCTCCGTCAAGCAGGTCGAGAAGGAGGGCAGCAAGGGACGTACCGTCAACCTGCCGGGTCTGTATGCCAACGCGCTGGCCAAGTACGGCGCCCAGGTGCCGGCCAGCGTCAAGGCCGCCGCCGTCAGTGGCAGCGTCGTGACCATCCCCCAGGCCAACGACGTCTCCTACCTGACCCCCGTCACCGTGGGCAGCTCGACCTTGAACCTGGACTTCGACACCGGATCCGCTGACCTCTGGGTCTTTTCCTCGGAGCTGGCCGCCTCCTCGCGCACCGGCCACAGCATCTACACCCCCGGCAGCACCGCCCAGAAGCTGTCCGGCTACAGCTGGAGCATCTCCTACGGCGACGGCAGCTCCGCCAGCGGCGACGTCTACAAGGACAAGGTCACCGTCGGCACGGTGACGGCCAGCAGCCAGGCCGTCGAGGCCGCCAGCCGCATCAGCTCCGAGTTCGTCCAGGACACCGACACCGACGGTCTGTTGGGTCTGGCCTTCAGCTTGATCAACACGGGTATGTCTTCTTCTTCTTCTCTCTGCGTGGTCTAACCTGTATTAATCCCGCGGTGCAGTCTCCCCCCAGGCCCAGACCACCTTCTTCGACACCGTCAAGTCCAGCCTGGACAGCCCTCTCTTCGCTGTCGACCTGAAGTACCACGCCGCCGGTACCTACGACTTCGGATTCATCGACTCCTCCAAGTACACCGGCTCGCTGACCTACGCCAACGTCGACGCCCGCCAGGGCTTCTGGCAGTTCACCGCCAGCGGCTACGGCGTGGGCTCGGCGTCCCACTCCTCTTCTTTCTCTGCTATTGCTGGTACGTTGCCTTCCTTTCCCCACCCTATACCCAACCCCCTCTCCCCCCTCTCCACAGCCACTCCTAACAGCAACACAGACACCGGCACCACCCTCATCCTCCTCGACGACTCCATCGTCTCCACCTACTACAGCAGCGTGCGCGGCGCCTCCTACAGCTACAACTACGGCGGCTACGTCTTCTCCTGCTCCACCTCCCTGCCCGACTTCAGCGTCAAGATCGGCTCCTACACCGCCGTCGTCCCCGGCAAGTACATCAACTACGCCCCCATCACCACCGGCAGCTCTACTTGCTACGGTGGCATCCAGTCCAACGAGGGCCTGGGCCTGTCCATCCTCGGTGATGTGTTCCTCAAGAGCCAGTACGTCGTCTTCGACTCGGAGGGCCCGAGAATCGGATTCGCTGCGCAGGCTTAGATCTGATTTGAGGGGGCGGTTGTGGGTGATGCTGGGGGGTCGTGGTCGTGATCGTGGTCTGGATGATTGGGGATATGGTACTGTACATAGTACTGTACATAAGGGATGGTGAACATATGATCTGGTTGATGAATATATGTCTTTTGATGTTTATAGTTTTGCAGAGGAATGGATGTTGATGTTGTGTTCTTTTTGCAGTAATTGGGTTTCTTACGTAGGGTGAGGTCTGGGTGTAGGACTGTACTGTACTTCGCGGAATGGGGTTACAGGCTCCATGGGACTTGCCGGGCTATTGGTCGATCTCCCATCATCGATTCTCTACAATAGCGTGCACAGTAATGGTTGACGCAGTCAAAGGATTCAGACAAAGACCTAGACGTGCTCGTGGATACAGCATCCCAGCCTTAGGGAGCGTCACAGCGGAGACGGGCATCAAAGAGAATCAGATATCGGCAGCCCCTCATGGAACCTGATGCCACTCAGCGAGGTTGTACTAGTGGCAATGACTGTATCTGTGGTTATATACTGGCTAATAGTATTATGTATGCCTCCATGTAACCCCACGCAATCTGGTGAATACATGATGTTTAGAAGGCTGTATGCGTTAATGAGAATATGTTTACAGAGTAAAGGCAGATATAATATAAGCGCCCGGATGGTCTAGTGGTATGATTCTCGCTTTGGGATCCACATCTTAAATGCGAGAGGCCCCGCGTTCGAATCGCGGTTCGGGCCACTTCTTTTTTGCTTTTTGTTCTTTGTGTTTTTTTTGGTGGGGTTGTCGATCCGAAGGGGTATGTGGGTTTCTCTGATAATGTTTCTTTCTTTATTTCATCGTTCTCATCCAGCTTAGTACTGGGCTTTTGTTGTTTTCTCTGGTGGGAATTCTCTATTCTATAGCTGGCTTCATCGCCGAATCGAATTCCCGTCCCCAAGAGGTCTGACGGTCCTGCCGGGCTTTTCTCCAGAAAGGAAGAATTATTTGAGCTTCTGGTCTCGTATATCACTAACATGATCGTGGATGCATATACTCGCATAAGAATTCCGCATTCTTGTGGGATTTTCTATTTCTTTTTTTTTCTTTTATTCTTTTGGAAATGTAGGAATGCTGGTTGTCTTACTTTGATTGGCCACGGTTTCGACAATGTAGGTAAGTTTGGCGGGGAAGAGCGGGATGATGGGAATATACTTCGGCTCCCGCCGCGCTTATCTCGAACTCAATTCATCATCTCGGTCAGTATGCCACACCACTAGCCCGTGCACCTGGGATGGGAGAAATGACCACGTGAGCCGATATGCGACACAGCAAGTACGATGATGATTAATGGCATCGTCAAGAACGGAATGCTGCGTTTGTGGGAGGGCTGATAGGGGAAGCTAAGGAGGGCCACATCGGCGATTCGGGCTTGCCCCGGAGGGTGAAGTTTATACGGCCTGAGTTAGTACGGAGTACTCAGAGGAAGGACATTTTACCCAACCAACCAGGCAAAAAATCAAAAGCAAAAAAAAAACATACAACAGAAGGGATTCGCTGGTGGTCACCCACCCAACTACTAACCTCCCGGCGTGTGGCTTGAGTACGGCTGAGCGGACGGGAAGCCCTATTTTCCACACCCTGTGGTCGTATGTATTGGGTCCGGACTTGGAACAATACATAGCTAGTATTTGATAGATTGAGTGACGAGCCGATTCTCGAGTCATAGGAGCTGGTATATCGGGACACGGTGGATGTGCGTAATATCATGATTGACAACTTGGAAGTTGGATGCACGGTATTCGATGCACCTGTTAATCCACTGTGTTGTGAAAATGGAATGGTCTGTCCTGCGAGTAGCCTCAACCTATATTTTAATGATAGCAACCATCCCCTCCCCAGTCGCTTGAACCTGGGTTCCAGCAACGACATACTACATGTATCATCGCTTGTGGACCAAGAAAAAGTACTTTTATTTATGAATCCGCCACGCCGTGTGAGACATTGTACTTCGGTAAAAACGGGTTTCTGTCTTTCTGTCACCACAAGGTATCTTGCTCGATTTCTTAGTACAGCAGTAATACTCCATGAATGAACCAAGAAAAATGGTCAGTAGACTAACTTCCAGGTGCACCGACACAATAGTACTCGTTGGCCCAGAAATCAGAATTACAATTCGCGCCTCCTGCGCCGAGAACTGGGTTCCAGGAGTAGAGCTCGGTGGCCGTGATACCGTTCTTCGTGGCGAAGCCGGGGCAAGTATCTCCCGAGGCCACTTCGGCAAATTTCGTACACTGGAGGTCTATGCCTGACTGGATTGGCGAAGGCGTGACTACAGCCGTGCTAGTAGGCGCAGCTGTTGTAGTAGCTGAGCTATCAGGCGCGCCGACGCAATAGTAATCGTTGGCCCAGAAATCCGAGCCGCAGTTCGAGCCCCCGCTACCAAGGGCTGGGTTCCAGCTATAAAGCTGGGCGGGTGTGATATTATTCGCCGAGGCGAAAGCGATGCAGGTATCTCCAGAGACGGCCGCGGAATATTTTGTACATTGCGGGTCGATTTCGGATTGGACTGGGGAGGGAGTAGGTACACCCGTGGAGCTGGCTGTGGAAGTGGTGGTTGTACCTGTTGCAAGTCCGACGCAGTACCAGTTCCCAGCGAAGAACTGTGTGAGACAGTTCTCGCCATTTGACCCAAGGACAGGATTCCACGTCTCCAACTGCGGTGACGTGATGCCGAAGTCCTGGCTGAAAGAGTCGCAGCCATCGCCCGACTGCGCCTGAGCATACCGATCACACACGTTGATGGTGTGCCAGATTGGGTCGGGCTGGGTGGAGTGCCGCCGGGTGCCACGAGAGTGGAATTTCTGGAGGAGCCACCAACTCCACCACTTCCCGTGGATGTCCCACTTCCGTCACCTCCGCCGCGCGGGTCTCCGCTACTAGTTGTTTTGTTCGTTGGGGCGAGATGTAAGTACCGCCTGGTGCACTCGTGCAAACATATTGCTCGGTCGTATTATCACAGATACCAATGAGATTCGGGTTCCACGAGAGGAACTGTGTGGTTGTGATGGTGTTGTTGCCAAGAGCCGGAAGAGTTGCGACATATTGAGCACTGCGTTCGTTGGGGTGAGTGAGGGTCATGATCCGCTACTGCAAATCGATGCGGTTTATATGGGTCTGAGTGCACTTACCAGGTTGTGTTTGCACTCAGCTGGGTAACAGTGTAAGAGAAAGGAGGGCACACGACCGGAATCTCGGTAGGATCAAAATCAGGCATGCAGTCTGGATTTTGATACAGCTGCCATATATCACCCGTTGATGCATTCAGGAACGGGGCCATGACATGGCCCACTGGGAGTGGGACTAAACTGTTACTACTCCGTAGTCCCATGGGACCTCGAGATGTCAGTCATAATGACTACTACGTAGTGACTCCCTACTCGGTAGGTACCTACCGGTACCTTGAGATCGCGAGTTGCTTCCTTTTCGTCTTCTAATCCCTGCCCTTTATGCCTGAGGCAACTACGAAAGTGTCGACCAAAAACGCACCATGTGCAACAACAATCTGAGTCACACGGGCTGTTACCTTGCTCGGACAGGAAAGAACACATGACATTCACGTGATACGCCTACTGAACCCCTATCCTGATCGGGCAGTGATCCTGAGATGCTTTTCAACACCATCAACAACAAACATCGATAATGAAAACAACCTGCAGCCTGACATATCTTCGGTACTTCGCGCTATAGGCAAAGAAAATGGGTCTTAGTGACAGGAATTGCTCCAGCTTCGGGATATCAAAGATACCATTGCTTTTACGCAACCAATTGTAGATGAGGATATGCGACAAGGACGAGCTAACCGCACGGAGGGCCAGGGAAGGAAGACACATGTGTGAGTGTCGATTTGGCGGGGAAAACAGTTCATGTTACGGGGCTCGGTGCTGGGCTTGCGGAAAACGTGGAAATGTCCGAGGCTACGTCGACGTTGGTGATACGGCTAACCGACTTGAAATGTTATCGGATGCCTGGTATGTCGTCGAGGATTACCGGCTCGGGATGATGAGCGGCTGCGGCTGGACTGGAAAGCAGTTGAAGTTATTTCTTTTTGGCATATGGACGGTGGGGAACCATTTCACAGGCTAGGACGGTGATATTTACTCACTCACTTGGGTCAAGACGTGCAATGCAATCGAGGGCAGGAAAAAAAAAGAAGACTGTGGTCAACTAAATGAGCTTTGGCCGTTGCAGAAGAATCATGGCTGAGTAGTATGCGGTCCTCTGGCAGCTCTGGCCCCCTCCCCGGAGAACCAATGCCTGTACTAGCACGGCATTCAAGGACGGCTGAGGACGATGGAGGACGATCCTCTAGAAGCAATATTCTTGTTATGTGGTAATAGCAAGCCCAGAATCAGGATCCTCGAGCATGGCATTCATTCACCAGTAGTATCGCTCGAGGCTCGCAGGGCGTCTTCCCATATCAGACCACGCCGAGTAGGAGACCACTGCGGCAGTTGTATCTTTGCATCTCAACCGTGACCACTTCAGTATAGGCACCCATTCTCATAACTCTGACCAGCTATCGGACCCCTGGAATAGTTGTGCTAGAAGAATAAAGAACTCAGAGCCAGAAAGATCCAAATCCGAGAACCCCGAAGTGGTGGAAGTGGTTTATTTTTCACCTTCTGGTCTTTGCATTGGTGGGCCATTCGGACACTTTTTTAAGTGGATGTGTGTCGAAGAATAAGAAAGGAGAAGGTTTGTCTGTCTATGATTAGCTCCAGCGTGGGAGCTGATATACCGGGCGACAGCGGACGAATGTACGACTATAATTTACAGCCTCGGTACTTCAATATATTTTGCACACGGCGGGAGCTTTCCAACAGGAGTTCATTTGTGGGGCGAGCATCAATACTTGGTATACACTATCCACAGGTGTATCCTAAGCAGTTAATTATCTGTAGAATATAGGTAAGCAGCAGGATTCAAGTACTTATACAGTCTTTTAACCGTAAGTACAACCGCTTCACAGACAACAACACACCTTTATCTCTCCTCTACACAAATAGCGTATTGTCCCCGTCTATGTTCTCATAAATCCAGCCCATGACATCATCAAGCCCGGGTGGTCTAGTGGTATGATTCTCGCTTAGGGATTCCAAACCCAAGCATATCTGCGAGAGGTCCCGCGTTCGATCCGCGGCTCGGGCCTTGTTTCTTTTGTTTTTGTTTTCCTTTCATTGACACCGGGAATGGGTGGACATAGGGTAAGCAAGTTAGCTTGTGACATCATAAGAGCCCGGATGGTCTAGTGGTATGATTCTCGCTTTGGGATCCACATCTGAAATGCGAGAGGCCCCGCGTTCGAATCGCGGTTCGGGCCACTCTTTTTGTTTTGCCCCACGCCAACTGCTTGGGACGACTCTTGCTCAAGGGTGTGTGTGGATTCGTCGTTTTTTTGCTTTCGTTAGTGGTTGGGTCTCCTGCAATTGCATGCCAGTCCCGAAAGCGTCAGTCCCTATTTACTATGGGCTCGGGAAACTCTGTTCCATGGTAAACGATGGATGGAGACATCTAATGTCATATTCTTCTTGTCATTATCGGTCTATGCTACATACAGTACAGTTCAGCAATTTTCCCACGCCCCTCTTACACAATCTAGCACCCATATAACAAACACCTACTAAATATCGATATCTCCACAATCAATGCAATCATTAGTCATCAACCCAGCCCGCTGACCTTGACAAGTATAAGATTGTTCGTCGCCCTAAGAATGCAAAGGCCGTGCTCGCGCCGACCCTAAAACGAGCCGTCGTATTCCTCGAACTCATCCTCCGGTTCAGCTGCCGCCCCTCTACCGGCCTTCGGCTTCAGGACGTCGGTGATGCTGACCAGCTTGGAGTAGAAGTCGATGACCCGGGGGTGGACCATGACCTTGCGGGGCTCGAACCGCGTAACCTGCAGGCCCGCCTTGGAGGTTGCACGACTCAGCGCGACGTACGCCTGGCCCTTCTCGAACACCTTGCCCAGATCGACCTTGACGCGCTGCAGGGTCTGACCCTGCGCCTTGTGGATGGACAGCGCCCACGCCAGGATCAGCGGCACCTGCTGGCGCTGCGCCTGCACCTCGCCGTTGGGCAGCTCGATCTTCCATGTCTCGGGCTGGCAGAGCAGATGCCGCTCCGTGCCGTCGGGCTGCACGAAGCACACCAGCGGCCACTTGCGCGTCGTCACGGCGGCGCCCGCGCCGACGGCAGCCGTGCCGTCCTTGTGGGCCAGCGGCTTGAGCTTCTTGCGGGCCCGCGCCATGATCGCGTCGTCGTTGTCGATGTCAATGTCCCCCTCCCCACCATCGGCCTTATTCCCGCCCGAGAATTCGTTCTCGTTCTCGATGTAGTAGTCGAAGGTCGCCTCGTCCATGAACGCCACCACCCGCCCGATCGACCCGTTCACCAGCGTGTCCTCCATGTTCTTGATCAGCATCACCTGCGCCCCCTTCTTCAGGTGGATCACCGGCGGCGCCATGCAGTTGGAGAGGAGCTTCTCGCGGAACTGCAGGTCCTGGATCGTCCCCGTGTCCAGCGCGTGGAAGGTCATCACTTCGCCCGAGAGTCGGTTCATGCGCGCACTGTTCGCGTGGTCGACCTCTTGCCGGGTGGGGAATCTAGCCGGCTGTCAATACCCTGTCTTGTTTTGCGTTGGAGGAGGGCAAAAGCATACAACTCAGTGGCCTCGAGGGCGTCGTGGAAGTTCAATGGCCGAGAAAGCTGCTTGAAGGTTTCGATCGTGCGCGGGGTCAATTTGCCCAGTCGCATCTCGTTCAGCATGTCGGCGAACTCCGGGTCCTTCTGACGGAAGATGTGGGTGAGCAGGATCGTGTGTTGGATCGAGGTGTTCCAGGTCGAGGCCGCGAAGGCGAACTTGGCCTCGCGGTTGCCGCCTTCCGGCACCGGGGGCAGCTGAAAGAAGTCGCCGGTCACGACGAGCTGGATCCCTCCGAACGGACGGCCGTTGTTGCGGATCAGTCGGGCCACTTCCTCCAGCTTGTCGAACAGGTCGCCGTCGACCATGGACACTTCGTCGACGATGAGCACCTTGGTGCGCAGCCAGCGGTTCCGCGCCTTCTGGTTCTTCTTGATCTGTTACTCCGTTAGCCATGTCATCGCCGTCATTCTTGCGACGAGTGGACTCGACGCTGACCTTCTTGACCAGCTCGGGCACCGGCTCTTTGCCTAATCCGATCCCTGCAAAGCTGTGCAGCGTCACGCCCTCGATGTTGCAAGCGGCGAGGCCGGTCGACGCTGTTACCGCGACCCGATCCGGATCCCGTTTGTACTTGTCCCGTAGCTTCTTGATGATCTCTCGCATCAGCACCGACTTTCCTGTTCCGGCTGATCCCGTGAAGAAGATACTCTTCCCCTGCTGCACCACGGCGTCCAGAACGTGTCGTTGCTCGTCACTGAGGAAGATCGACGCCACCTGCGCACGGGGTAGTGGCAGCTGGCCCGTCACGAGCGCCTTCATTTCCTTATTCTGCCGCCGCAGTTCCCTCTGCTCGTCCTTGATCGCGCTCGCGGACTTGTTCCAGATAGCCGTCTGTTTCGGACGCGCGGGCGTCACGGGCTTCCGGGGACCCATATCCTCTCCATCCTCCTCGCCCAGCCATGGCAGTTTCCGGGGTTTCTTGGCCGGCGCCTGGAAGTGGGACGGGGGCGACGAGGACCAGGGGTACTGGATGCTGCTCGAGGGGGGCTGATTGTCGTCGACAGGTATCGGAGGGAGATCGGGGTACTTCACGGCCGACGCCGACTCGCGGGTGGGTGTTTCCGTCAGATCGACGACGGAGATCTTATCGTCCGCGAACGCGCTGCTCAGGTTCGGGTATCCCGCCATCATACCCTCCTCCTCCTCCTCCTGCTTCTGTTGCTGTTGCTTGGAGATCTTGGGCGGTCTGGCAATCTGCGCAGCAACTGTGGCGGCGGCGGTGACAACGGGACGAGTGAATGGGTTGGGGGCCTCGAAGTCCAAATCCTCGTCGTCGTCGAAGTCGTTCTCATCGAAGTACACCTCGTCGTGCAGCGACCCCAGCGTCGATTGCGTGCTGGTCATCTCAATCTTCCGCTTGACCCCTAACGACGACGCCGCGGCGGCCGCCGGTGCCACCGGTTTGTGCAGCGGGGCGGTACTGCTATTGCTGCGAGCACCGAGCGTGGATTGCAGCGGAGCCGCCGGCGCGGCGGGGTACCGGTTGGCAGCTCGCTGGAACATTGTAGGGGTTGGTCCTCGTCCGGAGGAAGACAATGGTCGACAGCAAGACGACTGAAGAGGGGGGAGGAGTCGATTCGAGGCGGATCGCGGTAGTATCAATAATGGACCATTGGAAGTGGTGAATTGACGATATGAACCCGATGACGCCCGTACTTGGTGTCTGGCGAGGTGCATATGCTGGCTTCTCGGGGCCGATGGAGTCTCGTGGAGGGAGAATTCTTGTGGAGGTGGGTTTCTATCTTATCATTGATCGTGGTTTTTTTTTTCGAATTGGAAGTAATTAATCCCTGGAAATATGCGCGTTGTTGTTGATTGGA
The DNA here is from genome assembly GCF_003184745.1 of Aspergillus uvarum CBS 121591. Lineage (NCBI taxonomy): Eukaryota > Fungi > Ascomycota > Eurotiomycetes > Eurotiales > Aspergillaceae > Aspergillus > Aspergillus uvarum. Next base: position 60,835 of record NW_020291405.1, on the reverse strand, counting down.
TACGCGCCCGCGCCACTCCGGGCCCTGCTGCACGTGACATGTTGATAAGCCATTGTGCCCTAAGCACGTGAAAGTTGGTGCTGCCGGAGACATGGTTGTAATTTGGGTTATTTTGGAGTCAACTGTGTGATTAATAGAGAGGTTCATGGCTTCCCAAGCATAAGCCTAGATAAAGTGAAAGGGGCATCCATTAATACCGGCGAGTCACGTGACCACGCATCGCCTTTGCGCGCGATCCGGCGCGAAGTCGGGGAAGCAAACCAAGATCCACCCCATCGCACATGTTGGAGGTCCATTCTGCTCTGCAACCATGAACGATGGCTGAGACTGTGGGCGCAAGTAAGTTCTCGTTGACCAATACAATCGCAAGCTCAGCACTGATTCACAATTCCCTGGAATAGACAAGGAGCATCCTCTCGCCGGGGTGGTCCTCTGCTTCACCTCAATCCTCCCCGAGCAGCGGGTAAAGTCCCAATCCCACCCACACCTTGATACCATGGCTCCCCCACCACGATCATGTCCGCTGACGCTTCTACGCGGCCGATAGTCCGAAATTGCTACCGTCGCGAGTCAGATGGGAGCGACCCACAAGTTCGATCTCACCTCCGATGTCACCCACCTGCTGATCGGCGAGGTCAACACGCCCAAGTACAAATTCGTCGCGCGGGAACGGGCCGATGTCACGGTCCTGAAGCCCGAATGGGTCGAGGCGGTGCGTCAGTCGTGGATGCAGGGCGGGGACACGGATATCCGCGCGCTGGAGGCCGCATACCGATTCCCGATTTTCGGCGGCTTGTCCATCTGCATCACGGGGTTTGAGGATAGTGAGTTTGAGTCCATCCGACAAAGGTATCTGGCGGGAGATTGGGGCACTTCGTCTAATAACGGTCTGTTTTGCTGTTCTTAGTGTCGGTTCGGAATTACATCCAGGACACCGTCACGGCCCATGGCGCCGAGTTTAGGAAAGACCTCGTGAAAGGCACCAGCCACCTGATCGCGCGGAGCACCGACGGGGACAAGTACAAGTTCGCAATGCAGTGGGGGATCAAGATCGTGTCCATGAAGTGGCTCACCGACAGTCTCGAGCGGGGGATGGTCCTGGAAGAGGCCCTGTACGACCTGCAGTTGCCGTCGGAGCAGCATGGCGTTGGCGCCTGGCATCGAGCCCTGCCCGCGCCTAAGCCCAAGGCCGCTCCGGGAGCCGACAGTGAGAACCCGTCGAATAACCCCCGACCCCGGAAATTGCGCCGCATTGCGAGCACGAAGCTGGGAGACCAGAACGAAGGCATCTGGGGCGATATCATTGGCATCGGGTTTGAGGCGGGCGACTTTGGCCGGTCCAAGGGGAGCCAGCAGAGCGAGACCCGGGCCTTGCGGAAAGCCACCTCGGGACTCCAGGAGGTGAAGTCGTTCGCTAGCGAGACGACCATGGCGGAGGCGCAAGAGTCCCGACCACAGCCACCAACGGAGCCGGTCGCTCGCAAGGACGAAGGGTTTTTGCACGGTTGTTACTTTTACATACATGGGTTCTCGTCGAAACAGGTCTGTCTCGGAGTACAGATGCCATTGGGCTAGATACTAATATGTTTGGCAGACAAATGTGCTACGACACCATCTATCTTTCAACGGGGCACAGTTAGTGGGATCCCTGAGCGAGTTCACCCGATCAGACATTCCGAAAACCGGCCACGGTCTATACACAATTGTTCCGTTCAAGATGTCTAAAGCTCAGGTCCCTTCCACCGATGATCTGGCATTCGAATGCGAGGTGGTGACGGATATGTGGCTGGAGAGATGCCTTGATGCGAAAACACTCGTGCCTCCAGAGTCTCACGTAGCAAACACGCCCATACCCGCATTTCCGGTCGAAGGTACCCCTCTCATTTCAAGCTTTTATTACTGTGTTCTAACGGTTTAAGGATTCTCTGGCCTTAAGGTGTGCTCAACCGGGTTCTTCCGTATCGATCTCCTGCACTTGTCCAAGCTTGTCAATCTAATCGGTAAGGGACATTCTGGCCTCATACGAGACCTAGACTAATCCTCTAGGCGCTACATACAACGAGTACCTGACGCCCAAGGCTTCTGTCCTCGTATGCAACGACGCAAGCCCCGTGAACCAGGACAAGCTACGGCATACTCAGGAGTGGGGAGTCCCAGCAGTCTCCGCGGACTGGCTCTGGGCCTCCATTCGTCACGAGAAAAAGCAGCCTTTCGAACCCTATCTAATTCAGAAGCAACCCACCCAGAGTAGCAAGTCTCGGGAGACGCGAGCTGGCTCGCATCCGAAGCAGAACCGGCCATCCTTAACCACCAACCGGACCAGCCAACCAAAATTAAGAGCCGATGGAACGGGTGACTCTGCTCGAGCAACCGACACCGAGGCGAATGAACATCATCCTCAACACGGAGCAACATCAAAAGCGACGCCGGACGAGCACACCCGAGTCCCCACCCCAGTCAAAGAATCACCCATAAAGAAGAACCCAATCTCCGCCTCCCCCACCACCTCCTCACCGCTCAAACGCAAGATTTCCGATGTATCCACCGGCCCGACGGCGCAATCCGTCATCGACCTCGCCGTCAGCGGCCTCATGAAACAGGCCCGCACCCACAGCGCCTCCGAACCCGGGGACGGCCACGACCGGCCACGCTCCCGGGCTCGGAAACCGCTCCTCGGACGTGCGCCCTCGAGCCGCACCAACAGCGGCGGCCTCAGCTCCCTCGACCAGCACCCGCAGACGAAAGCGTTCTCGTTCTCGCGCGCCAGCTCCATCGACACCCTCAACGACGACGGCTGCGGCAGCGCCATCTTCGACTCCAACCACCCCGCGGACAGCGGCGGCATCTTCTCCCGCGCGAACAGCACCGCCGCCCGACTAGAGTACCTGGACATGGAGGGCAGGGCCGCCAGCAACTCCATGGTCATGTCCGAGTATGAGCATGAGTACGCGGGCGGGGAGGACGAGAACGAGCCGCCGGCCATGACGCAGCTGGACTACGAGGACCCGGACGCCGTGGCCATGCGCGAGCAGTTCCTGCATCAGGCGGGGAAGGTCGTGGCGAAGAAGAAGAACAGCAACCAGGCGGCCGGCCTCGCGGATCAGCTGCTTGTGTCGGAGGTCCGGGAGCTGGAGAATGTTGGGTGGGGTGGGGGGCGGAGGACGAGGCATGGGCAGAAGGCTATTGGGGAGAGGGGATTTTGAGCTCGTTCTGGGATATGGATCGGTTCTCCCCGTACTACCCTCCGGTTGGGGGTGGGGGTAGTTGTTGGATTTGGATCCTGGTAGGGTTGAATATGTTGTTCATGATATGCATGCATGGCGCGGCGTCCTTTCTCATACGTGCTGAATACATTGTGCTTTTTAATATCTTATTCGTGCCTGTGGCTGTGGCGCATCATTCTTGTGATCTGAGAGAGAATCTAAGATGTCATTTTTGAGGACAGTCATCTCATGCAATGAGTACTAAGGGCTGAGATCTCTTGAGGGTCATGGCGTCATGCAACTAGCCATGCGCGAAACATGCATCTTGTCAGTTTCGCAATATTCGATCGATGGTAACTTGGTATGGCAACTTGGTAAGTGGGAAGAGAGGCAGAGAAATATCGATGAGCTACTCTATCACCCAGAGGCAAAGGAAAACACTCTCAAGAGTGATTCCCCAAAGCGTCGAAAAGTGATGCTGCATGGATCCCTGCAGGATAACGGTAGGCCACGCTGACTCATCCTCGACTGCGTCGTCCCCTGCAACTATCCCTAACAATAACCACTCCCCCAATTCTGCCTATTCATACAAAGCGTCCAACGCCGGTATGCTTTCACTCCGTAGATCCTTCATTAATCCCAAGCCTCGAAAGTCAACAGCTCCACTATCCATTCTCTGTCGAGGTAAAACGCGTCCCGAAGCACAGTACCGTACATCTAGTAGTGAATCCTCCTAACCCTCCCAGGCAAACCCATCGCCCGCGAAGAGCTATTCGGCTATACCAATGGGCATTTCCTCCTCGACGAAGAAACCCAGCTCCGTCGACGATATCTGAAGTTCGACATAGACGCTCTTTGCGATCTTGCTGCTCCTGCCGGTGGAAACCTTTCTCCGATAAGAACTATTGAAAAAATCGAGGGAGGGTTCAGCAAAGCCCTTCTGCTGACGAAGGAGAATGGCGATAAGGTCATTGCGAAACTCCCGTTTCATATTGCAGGACCAGCCGCCCTGACCACTGCCTCTGAGGTCGCCGTTTTGCAGTGTGGTGTGTATGCTACCCTCAGCTATCATCAATCTCACTCCTGCTCATATGGTATCAGTAAAGAAGTATACGAGCATCCCCGTCCCAGGAGTGCTCTCCTGGTCTTCAGACAGTTCGAACCCGGTTGGAGCCGAGTACATCATCATGGAGACGGCGGCCGGGGTTCCGCTGTATGAACGATGGGATGGGATGGCGGAGATCGAGAGGCTGGGACTGATTAGGAATCTGACGAAGCTTGAGGCGCAACTGTCGGCTATTGCATTTCCTGCTTACGGGGGGCTCTATCGGAGGGTTGATGCGGCCGGGATACAACCAGCCCCGGCGCGTGTGGGCGTAGACTCTTCTGAGCAGTATTGTGTCGGGCCCTCGTGTGATCCTTCGTGGTATGTGGCAGCCACTGATTCAGCTGCCCTCCGGTTTGGAAGCGTTAGCCATGGACCTTGTAAGTCCTCACCACAACAGGTCATGTTCTGCGTTAGCTCACCGATCGCCAGGGCGGACACTCTCAGACCTGGGAACATCCATCGCAGACCGCGAGATATTGCGGATCACGCACCGAACCTCACCTCCCCGACTACCATTCCAGCAAGGCAGCATTGAAGAGCAAACCCAGCTCCTAGAAACCACAACACGCATCATAAAGCAGATAGAATCACACTCATTAATCCCCGGTCAATACACCCAGCCCACCCTCTGGCACACCGACCTCCACATGGGCAACATCTTCGTCGCTCCCGACGAGACCTCGAGAATCGTCTCCCTGATCGACTTCCAGTCCTTGTCCTGTCACCCTCTATTCCTCCAAGCCCGATGCCCAGACTTTCTCAAGCCACCAGTAACCCACCGCAAGGGGTTAGGCAACCCCAAACTCCCGGACGGTTTCACCGACCTCGACGAAGAAAGCCAAGCGGTGGCTTTGCAGGAGTTCGCACAGGCCAAGCTTGCCAAAGCATACGACGTTGCAAATTTCCTCGAAGACCGCGTCGCGTACAACGCGGTGATGAACGTCCCCCGCGTCTTTCGGGAATTATTTGTACGCTGTGGAGAAGTCTCGGTGGTTGGGATCGTGCCGCTGCGCGAGTGTCTGATTGAGATTTGGCGGAATTGGTCGGCGTTGGGCTTCCAGGGCAAATGCCCTTATGCATTCAGCGATGAAGAGATCAGTCGACACGAACGTCAGTTTGCAGAGTATCAGGTGTGGAATGAGGTCCGGCAGCTCGCGATGGAGTGTCTGGGCACCGATGCGGAAGGGTGGATCGCGCCGCAGCTGGATGTCGCGGAGAAGCGGAGGCAGAATCGGGAGTTGCTTGCGATGTGGATTGAGCGGGCAGCCGAGGAAAGATCCTCGGATGAGGCGAGAGGTATGTGGCCTTTTGGTTAACTATATCGTTTCGGATAATGTACAGTCAGTAGTTGGGCTGTTTCGTATGCTCTCGCAGTCTGCCATGACCTCGCGCCGCTTACAACTCTGAGTGTGCTCTATCTGTCCTCTTACCGCTCCCTTTATTGGCCCAGGTTTCTCAATTACATCTATATTGCAAGTCTGGTTCTACTATCAAAGCCTTGCTTTCCCCTTTTCTTTCTTTGCTTTCTTTGGCTATCTGTGCTATCTGTGCTATCTCATGTTCACTTGGTTCTAACCGGTTATACGCTGCTAGTATAGGTTTAGTCTGATGAACAGCCTAAGAAGTCCACAGTTGTCATCAGCTGGATCGAGACCCACCAAGTCACCGCGAGACGATAGCAGGCAGAAAAGAAAGAAAACGATACTATGGATCACGAAACTCCCTCCCGGGCCTTATGCCCACCCAAAGACTCCTCCATACGACCAACACCTTCGGTTCTTACCATACAGAGGCGTGCATTATATACCCATCCATTGGCACAAAGAACCTCATTTCCAACCAACCTACACATCTCAAGACAATGAATTCACCTGCTCCTTCCACCGCTGCTCCACCACATCCAAACCAACCCACTTCTTCATCGTCCCATCGAAGAACCCCAGCGGCAGGAGCCCCGCAATCCAGGCAATCCTCGCGAGCTTGCCGCGCCAGATCCAATACGGCGGACTGCGCTTACTGAGGTCGCGAACCACCTGCTTCGCCCACGCCGCGGCCGGGGTATCATTCTCGGGATCGAGATTGGTCAAGGCGCGTTCCACGGTGTCCTTGGCCACATTGTACAGGGACGAAGCGGGCAGGGTCGGGTGCGGCGCCTTATCGTGGAAGGTGGACCGCACCGCGCCGGTGACGAGGTTGATCACCTTGATGCCGAAGGGCTCGAGCTCCAGCCGCAGAGTCTCGGTGAAACTGGAGGCGGCCGCCTTCGAGGCATTGTAGGCCCCCGCGAAGGGCCCGGTGGCGCCGATGGTGCCGGAGATGGAGGTGTGGTTGACGAGCAGGGTCGGACCGCCGTTGCCACCGGTCTGGGCCGACTGCAGAAGCAGCGGGAGGAAGGCCTGGGCGACGCTGATCAGCGACCAGACGTTGAGCTCGAACAGCTCCCGCGCGATCGGGATCTCGATGTCCATGACAGGCATGGAGTACCCGCCGCCGGCGTTGTTGATCAGCGCGTCCAGGGACCCGTCCGTCAGCTCCTGGACGCGGGCGACGCAGGCGCGGATCGACTCGTCGGACAACGTGTCCAGCAGGACGGTCTCGATGCCCGCTTTCTCGGCCTCCTTGAGCTTCGCGGGGTTGCGGGCCGTGGCGAAGACGCGCCAGCCGGCTTGGTGGAAGTGGAGCGCGAGGGCGGATCCTAGACTGCCGTCGGAGCAGCCGGTGATCAGGATACTGCGCTTTGATGACATTTTTGTTTGCTTCAAGTTGTTTGCTGGAAGGTGAAGTCAAGGTGAAGTGGCCTCGTGAACCTGCTTCTTGCGAGGATCTCAATTCTCTGGGTGGCAGACGACGGGAACGATGAAATCCAGGGAACAAGCCCAACTCGCGTGAGTGGATCCCGGCTCCCCTTCGTTGAAGAGATTATTGAAGCCAGGAACAATAGTAAGGATCGGTGGGGACAATACAATATCCCCGAGTACCCCGAGTCTCATGCCAAGCAAGGAAAACGAGATGACCGCACGACAACAAAGACCCCAACACGAGTACAGCACATTGGCAACCTCGTCCAGATTCGGGCACCTCCAATTGGATCGGTCCATTATCATCGTTGCCCGGGGGTCGTCGACACGGTGCTGGTAGCCGTAATGGGGCTTTCGGACCTCGATGGTCCGCAAAGGTATCACAGCGGGCGGTACATTGATGGAAGTCCGTGTTGCCCTTGCTCCGGCATCCACACAGTAAAACAAACTGATTGAAGTGGGACAAAATCAAGAATCCCATGGAGTGAACCATTGGCCCAATCGATGTTCCGACTACCCTTCTGGCCGAGCGGGAAAACGCTCCTATCAAAGTGATACCTTGGAATTGTTGCGGCGTAGACGTCAAAGTAACACCGGTTGAAGACGAAGGTTAGCATCCTACATACGTATACTCTTGGACCTGTCTCAGCTCTTACAGACATTTCTCTTGTGCCATGGACAGGGTTTATTATATAACGTAGTAGAAGTAAGGTCACGTTGATCAACTAAAGTCGAATACATGGGGAGATGCCTACCAATGTTATTTGGCCACAGATGTGGATACGTGCGTGGATGATGGGCTGAATTCAGCTATGCGAGGCTATCTGAGAGGAGCCAACCAACCAGCCAAGAACCAGCGCGGCCTGGCTACCAAGACTGCGGGGCTGTCAACATGGTTTTTTTTCTTCTCCCTCATCTTCTGAAGCCGTGCAGACCGTCTCAAAGCAGCTCGACCCTCACTGCCACCACCAGCACCACCAGCACCACCATGACGATGACGAGGAGGCGTCGGCACGCGAAAGACGCGCCCAATGGGGGCGTTAAACCTCCGCGCCACCTCGTCTTTGTGTGCAAACCGCCTGACCACATGCGGACACGTCTGGAAGTGCTGCTGCAGCTCCGGGACGCGAAATGCGCGATCGACGGCGCCGTGGCCCGGCGATCTGGCTGCCCATGCATAGTACTGCTCCCAGGTTCGGGGGTCCACGCGGCGTTTCAGGCGAGATCGCTCCCAGAAGGCGGTACACCCCAGGCAGTAGGCCCCGGGCTCGGCCGCGCGGGCGTGCGCGTCCCAGTAGGGGAAGGCCACCGTGGACGCCAGCCGGCAGTTGAAGGTCAAGCCATAATACCTCTGGTACGTGGAGCCCTCGCGCGCCGGTGGGGGGCTGCCGCGCTGCTTGTGCAGGGCTTCGGCCTGCGTGATGTCGATGAGCATCCGCTCCGTCATCGGATACTTGCCCAGCAGGTCAAACGCGGTGTAGATGACCGGGAGATGGCACCAGTCTTCGAGGGGCAGCCGGTAGAACTGGAGGATGTCCTCGAGGGAGGCGACGCGGTAGCGGCCGTGCTTCATCAGGCACGGAAAACACCCCCGCGAGAGGGTTGGAAGGTAGAGGTAGGGGCCGAAGTTGGCGCAGGTCCGGCACCGGGGATGGCAGAATTCGTGATACAGCTGTTCGATTGAGAAGTAGTGCGTACACTGGGCCAGGTCCAGTGCTTGGAGGGCCTCGGCTGCGTGGTCACGGAGAAGACGAGATTCAAAGAGAGCCGCGGCCACCTGGTGGTGGATCGTGGTGTTGACCAGCCGTAAGGCACCAAGGGCGATCATGTTGAGGTTCAGGAAGATCATGCGGACGATCTCCAGCGGCAGTGAGCTCCACATAGACTGTGCATGTTGGTGCAGCGGCAGTGGCGGCTGGCAATGCAGTCGCTGCGGCTTTTGACATCGGGCTCGGTAAAGCCTCACGGCGCTTTCAAGGCGCTCGCGTGGCGCGGAGTGGATATCAAGAAAATTCCGACTGGGCCGGTCAAGGCGATAGGCCAGTCCGGATGCCATTGTACGATACAATTCTTGGGGAGTCCTCATGGCGCAGTCATGATTCTTATATAGTAACAAACAAGATCGTAATGGTTACGATTCCCCGCAATCATCGGCACCATCAGTCTTCCGGTTGATGACGTCTGGTGGACTTGGTGGTTTACATCGTGCATTGGAGTTGGAGCACCCAGAGTCTGGACAAGCTTGATTGAGCAGCATTCCTACGATGCCTGTATAGGAGCCTGTAGTTGTCCCGCCGCGTTCAGCACCCGATCCCTCTGGTGATATTCATCAAGACAGAACAACCACAGTATCCCCCCGCCCCAAATGAAAGCTATCTAACTTCCCCAACCTCCGAGGCTGTGTCTCGGCCGTCTAGAGCCGCCTTCAGAAGTCGAATGATCTCGTCGAGCTGCGCGCTCTGGCGCTGGTTCACCTGCAGCAGCTCCCGCAGCCGGCGCAACGACTCCTCGTCCAGGCGCAGCTGGGCCTTCTGGGCCTTGACCAGGGTCTTGAGGAGAGCAACTCTAGTCTTCTCAGATGGGGGTGGCTCTTGGAGGGATTGGGTGCAGTCGCGTAGGATGAGACCCGTGAGGCGCAGGATTTCGATCTCGGGGTGGAAGATGCCGAGCCAGATGATCACCGTTTCTAGTGGGCTTTGAGCCGGGGCGGAAACACTAGCCTAGAGAATAGGTTTTTGTGGTTAGTGGAGATGAGGTGAAATTCAAAGAGGGGGAAAGGAAATAGTCGACCGACCTTCTTCAGCTCCTCTGTGCGGGGAGACTGGGTGACCTTCTTCCGCAGAGTCTGGCTGCACATACCCAAGTGGATGGCATCTCTATCCCCCAAGAGACCCTTGACGCATAGCAGAAGCTCCGGCGGGAGGAGTTCGAATTTCGAGAGTATCGGATCTGCTGGAGAAGTGCTGATACCGCTGATGCTGCTTTCGGGGATGTCGACGTTCTTCGTGGCATGCTCAGCTGCGCACCCCCCCTGCTGCTCGATCGCACTGGTGTCTAAGCTCATGGTCAGTGTTTTGGGCCTTGACCTTGATGTTGTTGACCCTGTCGACTGCTTGCGAAGACCGAAGAAAGGAGGCAAAGGCGTGGTTGAATGGTGGAAGGTGCATGCGTAGTGGGAGGAGCGGAAACTGCGCAAACAATCCAGGCTGACTGACCGTCCACGCGGGAATGACAACATGTGTCTATGGGAGATGCTCTGCGATGAACTCACTTTTGTGGCTGTTTACGGGATATAGCTCCGGTTACCGCTTGAGGGATTTCTTTTCTCCAATTTTGAGCCGTTGCTTGAGAAAGGATTGTACAATCAACGGAGCATCTTATCGCCCGATCAAGGATAGGTACAGCACAGACCCATCTAAATCTGAGGGTGTCATGAAGGGCTTTAAAGACTGCCTTTCTCGGCCACTTCGTTTCTTCTTACCCAGCCGCCCACACGCCAAGCGCAAGCGACTTTCTGAGCTGGAATTGCTACCGCCGGAACTGTTACTGCAAATCGCAGACGTTTTGGCAAACAGTCGACATCATCTGCTTAGGTCTATGCAGCCAAGCACTACATCACTTCACGACAGGTCTCTGCGACCTGAGCCCAGTGCCTGCTGGGGCTCGCTCGACACCACCATCGCTAGTTCTGCAGATACAGCAGTGGGTGTTGTTTCGTCGTCTTCCCGACAGGGACAATGATGTTCCTCTTTCAGTGTTCCAGCGTCTGTTCATTTGCAGTGGGCAGAAGCTGGGCACTGCGGCGGTAATGGACGCCATTCGATCTGTTGTCCAGCAGCGGGGATCCTCTTCCCTGGACGAGCAACCGTCGCCCGCTGCGGAGTGTATGCGGTCTTCACTTTGCGAGGTCGAATTTCAGATTTTCCATGAAGACTGTGGCCAGGATGGCAAGGCAGTGATCATGACCAAATGGCTAGACCTTGGGGCCGGGATGAATCTCGAAGATCCAAAATGGAAGAAGAAGGCCACTTTCGATCCTTCTGGGCCTCGCGGAGGGCTTGATCCGGCGGTGGCGAGCTCGGGGGAGGTGCGTCGGTTGTTTTGCGACAGCTCGGATCAAGAGAGTGACCCTACAAGGCGAAACAGATCATACTTGATTGGGAAGCAATACCGTCGCACAATGTGCAAGAGCAGCTGGGATTTCTTGTACCATACCCCTTATCCTATTGCTCGTCGTGGACGAAGAACTTGAAAGCGAGACATGTTGCTGTCAATGAGTTCTACCAGTAGCCCTCCAGGAGCCCTCCAGGAGCCCTCCAGGAGCCCTCCAGTAGCCCTCCAGTAGCATTCCGGTAGTACTTCGGTGATTACCAAAACTCGCCCCTGCCACTCGGATGAGCAACCACCAAGTCGGGATGGCTATATTCGACGAGAGAGGAGTCAAACCAACCTGCTGTTGAACCGTGGTGTGGACCAAGCGCAAGGCACTCAGGGTCATAATGTCAAGTTTTAGAACCTCATGCAAAGAGATCAAAGAGATCTTAGGCGGTGGTGAGATGGATCCTGCGAAGGTGCGGGGGTGCTGATTTGGCAGGAGTGGCCAGCCCACTGTAGACGGCCTCTTTCCGTCCCTCCGTCCCTCGCTTGCTTACTTGTTCACAGCTCCATTGGTGTTTGCTTCGTTTCTTGATGTTTGGACTTTGATCAACGTCCAAGCTTTAAAAATGGATGTTCAATTAGTTCGCGAGCTGTCCCCTTTCCTCTGGATTCCAGGTGAGCATTTGTCGGACGAAGGATAAAAACGCCTCTCGATCCTGCTCTCCGAGGAACGGAGTTGTATCCTCCAGGGTTCGGGACGGGGTCAACTCCTTATATTGAAATTCACCTTCAAGAGGTCAGTATCAGCGTCCAACACCAATCTCATCCCACCACCCACCTTCTGTGTCGAAGAAAGGACCACCAAAAGACTCTTGAGCATTATTGCAAAGCTCGCCAGTGTTGTTCGGGATAGGCTCAAGCCAGCTGTGCTCTGACATGGCCTTTGACTTTGCAAGTAATGCCTTGGGGGGCAGACCGAGTAGGGCAATCATCTCCGCAAGGTGCGACTTCGCGTCGTATCGGCGGTCAGCAGTTTGCACTTGCCGGAACAACTCCTGCCTCCCAAGAATATTCCACAACTTGGCAAACCAGACATCAGCATCTAGAGTCCATGTGTCGAGAAGACTAGCGACGTGGTTCTCTTACCAGTACACCAAAGTTCCAGATATCTGCCTTACAGTCCTAGCAGCAATGCTCATACAGAGTCTTCATCGTAAGGATAAGAAAAGGCCGGCCTATTTGATCTAAAATGACGACAGGCTTGTTGAATGATGCCCCAAGAATCCAGGTTTATGCACTTTGAGGGGTCACCACGTGTAGGATTGGTCACCATGAGATATGGTTCTCTGAAGCAAGGAAGCAATGGATCAGAACCCGGTGAAGTGGTGGTACTAAACCATTCTTCCCATCGTCTTAATCAGAACCCAGTTCGTCCGAGTGTCAACAAACCGACAAGTCGAGACTCGACTTGTAGGTTGTGTCAAAATACACGAACGCCTGAATTAACGGTGATCGTGATGGTGGTGGTGGCGGCGGCGGCAAAGGCAAGAGTTTTCCTCACCCCAGTTTCTCATCCGCACACGGTGTAGACCAAGGTACTATTTGTAGACATTTAGCATCAGACACAATCAGTTCGTACAGAGGTGTAGACATACCAATGCTCATAGCGGAGCTATGATACGTAATAGAATCCTGCCCAGGTAGTCTCTCAGACAATCAACATGGAGAGTGAACTGATCACCGTGACGATGTGTCACCGAGTCCCAGTAAACCGCCTCGAAACAGCAAGTACCAGCTCAGCAGTGGTGCTAGAGAGGATTGGCTCCAACCAGGACATCAATTGCTTTCAAGCTCTGACACATCTGACAATGGTGTCTTTGTCCATATTTCAGATGAGTGTGCAGCCCATCATGACATTGACAACTCACCAGACAGCAACCTGCTGGTCCGAGGGTAGACCGGTCGCTGATAATGGTAATGCAGCACTCAAGTTGAGCAATGGGTCTTGAAAGACAGATGAAGCTTGTGAAATGGGCTTGACTTGACAGCGGTGGGCAAAGTTGTCTTCGAGTTGCGCGAATAGAGAGAAGCCAGAACTTGTACAGTCCAGAAAAACACGTGGGAATTCCCCAGGATGTAAGTGGAGGTGGAACAAGGCAAAGAAAATAAGCTCTCATATTCTGAAAGCAGAAAAAACACTTCAGAAGTGAGGGGTGATTTCTGAAGCAAGAACAGATGACAAGACGGAAATTCCGACACAGAAAAGTAAAAGGAAATGACTTGATCGCCGGGATGAAGGAGACTGTCAGTCATCGTACAAATATTGTGTAGAAAGAAGCACACAAAGATTACCGGCTTGACAACTTGGATAATCCTTCAAAAGGACCAAACCAAGGTTCATAGCAGTCGTCACCTTTGTGGACTCGCTTACTGGTGATTCCCAAGACCACGCAAGCGATCGGAAAAATGGGAACTCTTCCACAATTGATTGAGGAGGACCTGATCTAATCTGGGTTGCGACAGAGAAAAAAACCGCCTGGCTTCGACAATCACCACCACCCTGAAGTACCAAAGTCTCACCCCTTGCATCTCGAATGCAATGCCAGATATTCGTTGCGAAAAGGCCAGCTCTCTGATATGGCCTCATTCCCAACCAGTCTGGACTCCTCACTCGAGAAGATCCTGGCCTAATCCAAATCCTGCGAGGTTGGCACAACTAAAGCTTTTTCTCTAGACCCTGGGAATTTGTGTGGTCTTTCGCTTCGGAAGCAGCCATAGAACCCCGCATCTCTTCTCGTCATCCCAGATCAGTTGGGATCAAACCCCTTATCACAAAGACATATGCTTCCTGTACCGTGCATCAAAAGCAAGATAGCTGGTAAATAGACAACTGAAAATTGCAAGGTCTGAGTAGGAGACCACATGGAGCGGGGTGGAAAGAAGACTCAGAGATGGAAGGCAGAACACTTCGCACCGGGAGTCGTCGTTCCGTGTCCTTCGGGCTGGTTCACCCAAGGCTGGAGAATGCAGCTGTGAAGGACTATCTCTTAAGCCTACATTCATCAAAGAAGTGGGCGTGAAGAAGAACCATTCTTTCAAGAACAGCCTGTCAAGAAGCCTACGTGCTACGGGACTACATCGGTGAGGATATTGACTTAGGGCACGGTCGGAGTTAAGGGAAAATCCGGCGCGGGACGGCACGCACGGACCGGCAGCCCACGTGGACGGTACCCTGGTCCGTTGCTTGGGGGCTTTGAATAGCTTCAACAACAATAGCGCCGCAGTTAGCGCCACTAGAATTAAGCGAGGCAGGCACATGCACAGGATCTTATCTAGGATATCAATCTGACAAAGGAATTTTCAAGTTATCTCTCGTCCGTGCGGAGCACACCAATCACGCCATGATTACTGGGAAGATGATAGAAGAAGAAGAGGTAGAAGGAAGAAGAAAAGACTAGAGCTGTAACTCATACACGACGGGATATTTTGGTGGTAGAAAGAAGAAAAAGAAGGGGGCGGGGGAGGAAGGCGGCACAAGGCCCAAAGCACACCACACACACACAGCCAAATGGGAATAGTAAAAAGTTCGTACAGCATCATTACGGTTTGTACAAGGAAAAGAAATCACCTGCGAAACCTCTAAACTACCCCATCCATGCTTAATGAGCCGCCGCCAGGCCACCAGGTAGAGGAGCATCCAAGTCAATGCTCTCCACAGATCTGCGGTTCTCGCCACTCTCGCGGAAGAGATTCGAGAAGTACTTGCTGGCGGTCTCGCTTTCATGCTTGGTCTTGCTGACTTCGTGCTTGCGACGTCCGAGGTCTTCGATGTCTTGCGCGAGGCTGGTCTGAAGGTTTCCGGCGGGCAGGCGCAGAATGCGGCGAACCTCGGAGGAAATACGCGTAGCGTTGGAGTGGACGTAGTCCATCTCTGAGAGTGTAGCTGCAAGCTTGCGGGAGAGACGGGGGGGAAGGGTAGTAGGGATGGTAGAAACCATCCAAGCAGCAGTCAAAGCGGCTGAGTCTACTGTTAGTGAAAATCAAACAAACAAGGAAAAAGCAGAACAACGTACCGACTGCCAAAACACCAGGCAGGAAAAGTCGGCGCACATTGTTCGGTCCCAAGAACCGAACAGCACTGAACATACTGTCAACCCAGCCGATACCACCAAAGGCTCTGCCTCCGAGGACAGTTACGGCGGTCATCGCCATTCCCGTACCGGCCATCTTCTCTTGCCGCTCCCAAATACCGGAGATATCGAAGAAATCCCAAATTTCTACTTCGGTGTCGACCTGTCTGGCAAGCGTATGACGACGACCACGACGGAACATCATGTCCGCGCGGAAGTTCAAAGGCGCAAACTTGTCTTCGCCGACGTGCAAAAGACCAATGTTCTGAATGAAGCCAACGCCCTTGACCGTCTTGTCCCGAGCATAGTCCTCACAGTCCGCTACAGATGCGGCGATCTGATCCAGCATAGCCAATTTCAAGTCCTCGGCGTACTGGAACGCAGAGAACAGACCGGGGTACTCAACACCTAAGTCGGCTTCGGAGACATGAGCAATGGTTTCACCCAAGCTTGACCGGGTGTGGTTGTAAACATCGTCGCATGACTCGTCGATGTACTTCTCAACCTGATCGCTGAGTTCCACCTTCTTCTTCTTGCCCTCTTCGTAAGCAGGTTCCAGCTCAGCCAGCTCGTCCGTGACGCGCTTAAGTTCAGCCTGGGCCACATCACGGTTGACTCCAGCCAGGGAGTTCAGATCCGCGAGCAAGTTCAGAAGATATGTCCGAGCAGGCGCCAGCTTCGAGCGAGAGCGCTTCTCCAGAACGAACCGGCGCAGAGAACCTTCAAGATTCTCGAAGTCCTGAATCTTCTGCCGCTGCTTGCCCTTGTCCTTGCCCTTTCCTTTATCCTCAGGCTCGTCATCGTCAGAGCCATCGTCGCCACCACCGCCCGAACTGGAAACGGAGACCGGAGGTGCCACGGGAATGGCGTTACTTGAGACAAAGTGAACCAGCTCGGCTGCCTCCTTGTAGGTGCGAGGGCTGAGCTTGCCGATTTGATCCAAAATCATCCGCTCACACCGCTGCTTGTCGCGAATCTGATCAAAACCGTTGACAACAATGAACATATAAGCCTTCTCGTGGGCAGCATTGAGAATGAACTCCTTGGCAGAAAGAGTAAAGTGATTAGCAGCGGAAACGACGAACACGACCACATCAATCTCCTCCTGTCGGGCAAAGACCGCCGTCGTCTTCAAGGAGTCCGAGTTCAGACCAGGGGCGTCGATTAGCGCGATGTCCACAACCCCGTTGTTAAGCAAAGACTCGTCGATGGTCCGCACATCCTTCACATAGACCTTGCACTGCATGTACTTTGAGTTGTCGATGACAATATCCTCCAGCTCATGCAGCCCATAGACGTCGTAGGTGCTCTCGTCGTTGCGATTGTAGGGGACATCCTTGTGGACGGCATGCACCTCCTCCAGACCGCTGTTTTCACGTGCATCAAGAACCTCGCAGAAGATGCTAGTGCATGGCTGCTGATCCTCGGGCAGAACCTTGCGGCGCAACAGTGCATTACAGAAAGTCGACTTTCCGGCATTCAGATCACCGGTAATCAAAACCTTGCTGGAAGTATCCTCAATCCGATCCCGCAGCGAGAGGAGATGCTTGACGCTCTGGCTGATCTTTCCATCCAACAGCGACGCAATCGATGCCTTCTCCAAAGAGTGAACCAACTCGGCCTGCGACAGGGCTCCCAGCTTCAGGTCGAGTTTGAGAATCGAGAACTCCTGCGCGATCTGCGGGCTCATCAGCCGGGGCTCCGTGGGAACGCGACGCTGCGCGGCTGCGCTCGATTCCGCCAGATCCTCGCCGGCGGTCATCGTAGCGGCGCGCCGCATCTGGCCGGGACGGGGCATCGAATCCATGGCGTCATCTCCGAAGAAGGACTGGGCCTTGTGCAGGGTGGGTTTGTCGTCGGGGGACTCGAGATCATTCTGGACCGAGGGATAATGGGCGGGCCATTGCCGATTCATGGCCTGGAGTTCCTTCAGGGTCTCAATGGTGCGCGTAATGGCGCGTCCGAGTTTGGTCCGGTTCGAGTTACTATACCCCAAATCTTAGCATATTTTCAACAGATATCAAAACCGACCGAGGCGTGTCGCTGATGAACAGCAAGACAAAAATATGACGCACGTACTAGAGTAACTGGTGCACATGGCTCGCGACGACCTGTCGCTCGTGCTCAGCTATAGATTCCGACGCGTTAGTTGACACACCCTTTTGAAAGAACGGATCTTCCTCCAAGAAGAGCATCAAAAAGAAACGCACCTGCTGGGTTCCATTCTCCGAGAGGAGAGGGCGCATGCATGGGAGTCGGGCTATCGACCATCAGATCCGCTCGCCATCCGCCACCAACCGCAGCTCCAGCATCACCATCGACCACGCTCCCACTAGGAATGCTGCCACCGTACCCGGAGTCCTCATGCAGCGAGGCCATCAAGGCCGTTGCGCTCTCGGAGGTCGAACCATTTCCGACGGTCATATACGCGGGCGGGGGTCTCGGGACGGACGAGGGGGTACCATTCATGGCGGAGTCGTCCTCGGGCGACGGTTGCTGCTGGCTGGAGGAGGATCCGGCGGAAGAAGAGGAAGAAGAGGCGCCTTGGCCGGGGAAATACTCCTGACTCATGGCGAAAGGGTGGTTTTTTGCATGTGGGCGTAACCCCGTTGCTGGAAGAGTTGAATGAAAGGAAGGACAGAAAAGTCGCGGAGGACGGAAGGAGTGGAAAGTGGGAGTGGGAGTGGGTGCAGGTGCCGTGCACGGGAGGCGAGGGAGATTAGATTTGGCTTAGTGATGGAAGGATAAATGGATGGAACAGGAATGGAAGATGGAATAATAATTAATGCATGCACCAAAGTTGGAACAGCAGCAAGCAGCAACAAGCAAGCAAGCAATGAGAAGCACTCAGCAAATCATGGAAATTCCGCGCGGGAGGCAAAAGGCAAAGAGCAACGAAGGAAAATAATTCGTTCATGGCTGGCTGAAAAGGGTTTAGTGGGGGGAGGATTCAGTGTCGGGCCTGCATGTGACTGTGGGCGAGTATCTTGGGTATGAGAAGTGTATTCAACACCATCTATCACACCTTTTCTATGGGTAACGCCAGTATCAGCAGTACAGTACACTAACTCCGGCCTGGCCTTACGGGACGGCTGGCTAGCTTGATGTCACTTGCGGCTGGTCGTCCCTCACAGGCTCACTCACTAAGGTTACATTACCTATCAACAACACCACCACCAGCACCACTACAATCCCCAATCGTCCGATAATCCTCCCTCCCTCCTCCTTTCCCTTCAAACGTGGTGAGATCCTGATCCTTCCCACAACACCAACATCATGAACGTAAGTCCTCTCCCCCAAACTATCCAATCAGACCTACCTTTCTCGAAGTGTCGCACAATCACCCCACCTCCCCCAACCCTCCCCTAACCCTCCCCCCAATCCCTGCCCCCGAATCCTAACCAAGAAAAAACCTCCAGATCGTCGAATGGGCCTTCGGCAAGCGCATGACCCCCGCCGAACGCCTCCGCAAACACCAACGAGCCCTCGACCGCACCCAACGAGAACTCGACCGCGAGCGCGTGAAGCTCGAGAACCAGGAGAAGAAACTCGTCCAGGACATCAAGAAGAGCGCCAAGAATGGGCAGATCGGGGCTTGCAAGATCCAGGCTAAGGACTTGGTGCGCACGCGGAGGTATGTCCGGAGAACCTAGTCACACACAGACACATACACGGACTCTCCATCCGTACATGGTTGCGGTATGCGCTATTTGGACCGGGGTTTGTCTGATGCGGTGGGAAACAGGTACATTCAGAAATTCTATCAAATGCGCACGCAGTTGCAGGCGATTTCGTTGCGGATTCAGGTATGTCTTTGCGGTCTCGATGGACCGGTTTGTTGGGGGGGGGGCTGGGAGTTGGATTGGTGTTCGGATGTCAACTAACATACCCAAAATTAGACGGTACGGAGTAACGAGCAGATGATGCAGTCGATGAAGGGGGCGACGATGCTGCTGGGCAGTATGAACCGGCAGATGAACCTGCCGGCGCTGCAGCGCATCGCGATGGAGTTCGAGCGCGAGAACGATATCATGGACCAACGGCAGGAGATGATGGACGATGCGATCGATGAGGCGACGGGCATGGAGGGCGAGGAGGAGGACAGCGAGGATATCGTCAAGGAGGTGCTGGATGAGATTGGCGTGGACCTGAGCCAGGCGGTGCGTGATGTCCCTCTGTTCCCCACCTATGGGCATGCGTGTCTTGTGGTGGTTTCGTATACTAACTGTCCACTTGTGTCATCTAGCTGGGTGAGACACCGACGGATATACAAAAGACGGCCGTGGGTGAGGCAAGAGTCGCGCAGCCGATCGGGGCCGCCGGAAACGCAAGTGATGATGACTTACAGGCAAGACTGGATAGTCTTCGTCGCTGATGATATGAAACGAGTCGCTACTGCTGTGATTTCTCTTTTCTTCGTTTTTTTTAGGCTTGTTTCTGCCTTTTCTTACGCTGTTATCACGTTTGTGGCTAGGGGTTTCGGGATCGGGCATAATGCATCTATCATTCTTCCGAAGGCTTAGCCTTGTACGTCTATAAATCTATACTTTTCTGTCGTCTCTCATGACCTAGTTTCGCCTCTATACTCCAGGTAAAGCCCAAAATACCGATGCAATGGGCTCAAAAACTATTATACAAACCGATGTTGAAGCAATCCGTCCATGCTTTGCAGAGAAATAAAAAAACCACATATCATCGAGCAATGCCTTCAGAGGAGGAAGCGGTGGAGGGAAAATAAAACAAATACGATAAAGCGGTCCACGCCTATTCTTGCATTTGGTCTCCATCATTGTCTGCGATAAGCTGGCTGACTGCTACCGCTATTTGTACCAGGTTTTGTGCTTGCTGCTGTGCTTGCTGCTGTGCTTGCTGCTGTGCTTGCTGCTGAGCCCGCTGCTGTTGCTGCTTCTGTGCGCGATCTTCTCTCTCCATCCTTGTCCGGTAAATTTCACGATTAGTGACCGGCCGCTCGAACCTTCCGGGATCGTCATCCTCGTATAGCCACTGCCCGAACCACACACAGGACTCCAACTCGGGCAACGTGGGTCGGTCTCCGGGGTCCTTGGCGAACATCATCAGCATGGCGTCGGCGCAGTCCTGCGAGAGCTTCTCCGAGACCGGCAGCTCCTTGTTGACGACCCGTTTCCGCCGCTCTTTGGCCACGTTCAGTCGCGCGGTGGCGATGCGTTTGCCCAACCCGAGTTGCCGCCAATCCGGCACACAACAGAGTTCCTTATCCCACTCGGGGTCCTCCCAGGGCGCGAATCCGTGCAGAAGCTCGTAGATATTCGAGGCCAGCACCCACAGGCCGACCATCCGCTGGTCGTGGGGGAGCTTGATGCAGAACTGCCAATAGTCCCTCGCTTCCTTGACATAGTCGGGCTTGAAGAGCTCGAGGGTCAGTTCCGGCGTAAGGCTGCCTTCGTAGGCGGGTACGTAGGTGTATTCCTCCTTGAGATAGTCGTCATTGGTGAGTCCGAATGTGTAGAGTCCCATGTCGATGATGATGGTCTGTTTGGATCCAATTCGCGAGTGAGCAGTCGATCATATGGGAAGAAGAAAAGATGACCGGGAGTCTCGCACAAAGAAGGAAGCATGGTGGGAAGGCAAAGGGTGAAATAACGTACGTTCAAGTCTTCTTCTAGGATGAAATTATCGTTCTTGAGATCGTCGTGGCAGATATGCATGTCCCGCAAATAGGCGACGCCTTCCAGGAGTTGAGATGCAATCTTGCAGACCATGTGCTCCCTCAGTCTCGTCTCCTTTTTCATTACGAGTTGACTGGCGGTGCAAGCCTTGAATCTCCGCGCGAGCAATTCGTCATATTCAGGGTTTTCGGGGATGTAAGAAGCATCGGCAACGGCCTGATCGAGGTGGGCGGACATCACGATGGCCTGGTAGACTAGGTGGGTGTAAACCGAGTCAAGGGTTGGGAACCGGCCACACTCGTTGGTCAGAAGCAGAATGTACGCCTCAACTGGGATGTAGTGGTGTTCCTGGTTCTGTAAGAATAAGGGCGCCACTACGGGTGAGGGTCCAATCGCGCCGACAACCCTGACTTTCTCGTGATAGTTCACTGTTGTAGCGATTGTAACCAGGTTCTCCACCTTAATAGCGTACAAACGACCTTCATCGTCTCCTAACAGAGAAAAATATCAGTCAAATACCGCTCCATACAATCGCATAACGTTCTCGGGGACAACTCACTTTTATGGGCAAGGAGGACAATACCGTAACCTAGTGAAGAAAAGGGTCAATAGTGAGCCGAGAGCGCTTGCAGGACAGTCCCAAATGGGGAGGACATACTTCCACTGCCGATGATGCCCCGGATAACGAAGTGCTGTTCCTTCAGGATCTGGCATAGAAACTTCCATCTGGAATCTATCTTCCCCTCCTCGTCATCCCTGCTTATTTCAAGTTCCGGGTGCCGCAGAAGCCGAGTCTGGTACTTGTGGCTATCAAATCTCTCGCCGCTATCCGGATGGGTGTGCCAGCATTGAGATACTTCTGTTTCCCGAGCAGCCAAGGCTGCATTGTAGCGACGGGAGAGAAGTTGATGAAGGTCTGGGAAATTGTTCGCGAGTTCAGTCCCGGGTTCCAGGAGATCATGGATGACTGCAGCAAATTCTGAATCGTATCTCTCAATGTGGCGGTAACTATCGGTGTACGCAGGATCGCGCCTTCTATCACCGACAATCAGGTCAATAAGGTGTCGAAAATCATAGCCCCATTTTTGGTCTGGAAAGGTACTCATGGTGACTCTCGGTAGTGGTTTAGATCAGTTCGTGGTTCTGTTGAGCAAGGGCCATATAGTCTATCTAGTATTCGTCTGGATACTCCTCCTGGCCCAGGAAGCCAAAGGGGGGGCTCCAATTTAAATGAGTTCCCATAGTCCTCCTAAGATCAGATCGAAAGAATTGGCAGGAAGAAAGCAGGCAATGCTGGAGAGATTCAGTAAACAATGGCTTCATTCTGGTGATGTCGAAGCGTACGGCGGGAATACAAAAGCTGGCGGTCAGTGTATGAAAGCCATTGCGGCAACAGTCCATTGTGTCGATTGGCCCGACACAAAGCAGGAATAAGAACATGAAGCCGGTGGCTCAACAAAGAAGCCGGAACTCTTACTAGGATTGATAAAGAACTCATGAGCGTCAGATCACAAAGGTCACAAAATAGCAACAATCCCCATGTCTTTACTCGTCTTTGTCCGTGGTATCGCACTCTTGCATTTCACCTTCAATGAATTTTAACTCTAAAGAGCAGGCAAATGCAATAGCCTGATAGTCGCCATTCCATCATCAGAAAGACTAACGTAGGAACAATGCGAGACCAAGAGACCAATGATGACAGACCCTTCAGCTGGGCTCACATCGCTCGAACCTGAAGTGTCTGCACCTGCAGGAGTGAGGAGGTGAGTCACACCCCGACTGGCCTATCAGCATGAACATTGACAGAGAGGATTTGCGCGTCTTCCCGTGGCTGTCGCCTGGATGATGCTGCTGGGAGTGGATGAACTGCGCACGCCTGTATAATGGAACAAGATTCGCAACCACCCACCAACACGGTCAGGGTCTCCTCCTATGTGCGTAGACTAGGTTTTCCTAAGAATAGGAAAGCCCCCGATTGCAGTGCGGATGCTTGCAGAACTGAGCTACTCAGAAATTGGGAGCCGCGGACGTGACGGAAGGGGGTGAAGCACTGAAGTATGTCGCGCCGCGTCTATGGCATCTTCCATACATATGCAACGCGATAAGGCAGGATCCACCTGGCCTGTGGTGAAGTACCGATCCATGTGTTTTTGTCCAATGTCCGTTGAGGGTGGAAGGATGGCTTGTAATTGTTTTGCACCTCTGCAGCAGGGCGCTTTAAGCGCCACAGTGGCTTGGCTGCATGATCCTGATCGTGCAAGTCCCCCCGCCACCCAATCAACGAACACCTTCGTTGGATGTGAGTGTTGGAACTGATCGTTGAGTGGTTAGGCAGGCTACAAAAGAGCTCCTGGCTTTCTGTTGCCTGGACTGAGAATGAGCCACTCTGCAGGTAAATGCAGCCAAAGGGGGTGCAGCTGAGGGTATTCTCTCCAGCAGTGCTCCGTTACCTCCCTAGGTAGTTATTAAGCATTGTAAATCCAACTTCGCTTTTGGCATCTGGCATAGCTGGCTGTTGGTGTTTCTCATCTCCTGCATAGCCCCAATTTCAGATCTCATTGCGGCTGAGGCGTAAGAATACTAACTAATACGAGGCCGTGGTCTTCGGAGGTGACGAAGGCGACAAAAGAAAAGGAACCACGGAATACAGAAAAGGCGGGAGCGAATTACAACGAATTCAATTCAGCCTGACTCTTCATTGTTGCCCGGGCTCTTTTTTTTTTTTTTTTGCGCCCTGCAAATGTCACCGGCGCGTTGCTCTTCGATAGGATGGATGGATGGGTGGGTGATCAGAGAGACAATCAGTCAGGCAGTCAGTAGAAGCAAATCATGACTTACCTGTAATTACTTTCGGGGGGCTTTTTTTTTTCTCTTTCTCAGAAAACTTTGAGGTTCGGGGATTCTCTCTAATGACAAGGCAGAACGCAACGACCATCTGCCCTGTCTGAAACATTCTTACAGCTTGTTTGCCGGACGTTGGAGTGCCGGGGACTGACTCCAGTCCGCTTCACGGACTTCCTCCCTCAGTATATATGACGCACGCATATGTGCTTGATATTCCCCCCCTCCCCCCTCTCAACGTTTCCAGCGGCAAATATCCGCATACATCGTCGTTGAGGCCCCGGTTACCTCTTGTCGTCTCTTTAGTGCTGTGACTGTTGCTTTTTCCATCCTCCTACTCACTCTTTCTTCGCTGTGATCCCATCCATCCTCTCCAGACGGAGCCGCCTCTTAGAGTATGGCGAAGATCAACTCAGACAATCGGATTCCACCTATCCCTCCAGTCCCTCCAGTCCCTCCTATGCATCACCCACCTGTTCAATCAAACGAGCAGCCTCGTATAGTATCGCTCAACCCACAAGGCCAAGCGAGTCCAGACTACTTGATCAACTCCATGAACCGGCTCCATGTACAGACCGAGAGGGCTTCCAGCAAAAACACGCAGAAGCCAGGAGGCATAGCTGCCATGAATGACGTTGATGCTGCCGCTCCCCTCTTCTACTTGGGGTATACCTTCTTCAAGGCCACCCCCACCCCCGGGAAGAAGAGCAACTGGAGTCAGGTTGAGAGAGCGAAGATGCACCTTAGCCAATCAGACTTGATGAACATGGTGGTTAACCGGACCAAGAAGCTACCCATGGCCGAGCAATACCATTCTTTGTCCGAAGTGAAGCGGGCCCACGTCGACCAACTGATTCACGAGCTTAGGTCCAGCGGTCCCCGCTTCGAATGGACTTGCGTCTATGTGAAGGAGGACAAGAAGCCTGTTAGGGGAAAAAATTCTCGACGCGGTGATTATGAGACGGTCTCGTTAGGAGTCATCATCCTGAGGAAGGCTGCAAGCTTAGTATACCCGCAGGTTCCAGTCGATGAACCTGTGGAGAGAATAGCCCCTACCAGAGACACCTTTCAAATGCCTACCAGTCATATCCTCTTCAATAAGGAACCCAGGTTGAGCCATACTGTTCCTCCAACCGATCCGTTGACTAGACACGCAGGACCTGCTGTTCACCAGGGGCCTGCCGTTCATCAAGGGCCTGCCGTCCATCAGGGACCTGCCGCCCATCAAGGACCAGTGCCAGCCAACATGGCAAATAACCAGCAGCCCCTACCTTCTGCACCACAGCATTCGTTCCCGACAGGAGTACAGCGGCCTACCCCTCAAGAGCAATGGGCGGCCCGGATACAGCAGGGGATGCCGCTTGCTGCGCACCCACAGCATCGTCCTTCTGCAGAAATTCATGATCCTGCAGCCCCCATTACAGAGCATGAGACGCAAAGGGTCATCCCACAGATGCCGGCCATGTGGAATGATCCTCGAGGAGCTTCTGTCGCACCGGGTACGGTCCACCGAGGTCCTCATGCTCATCTCCAACCTAGCCCGTTGAAGCCACCCGAGATGCATGAGCCGGGTAAGACCAGGGTTTATAACCCCGCGCATTCTAAGCCTGATCATTTCAACGCAGCAATGCCCGTCGCAGAGCCAGAGACAGACTTAGGCATTGAGTCGAGTAGCGTGGGCGATGGGGAGTCCGAGTTCGACTTTGACGACGAAAGTTCACTGTCCGAGGGCTCTGATGAGGAGTCAGAAGCTGATGAAAACCCTCAGCCTCAACCATGGCGGGGCAGTCTCTACCGGCGCCATTCGGCCCCCAGCACCAAGCAGGTTTATCGAACACACTATCGCAAACAGCCTCCAAAAAGCAGTTCAAATCAGGGGACAGGTCGCAGTGGTTACCCTGCTGGCTCCATTGATGTCGTTCCTGCCAAGAGTAATCACAACGACCCTAAGGTCATTCTGAGCCGAGAAGCTACACGGCCGGCTCGAGAACGGCCCAAGGTTATCCAGGCGCCTGCTCCTCCCGAAGGGTTGGACATGAAGCAACTGGTCGAGGAGAGAATTAGCCGCTATGATGGCGGACGGATGCGAAACGATATTCGAACCCGGATGTTGGACGATCGGGAGGCGCGACTGGAGCATCGTGAGAGATTATTAGACCTCAAAGCGCGGGTCCTGGAGGAGGAGTGGGACAGTGCAGGTTACCTGCCCCGACGCATGTCACTCCGTGACTCAGGGTCATTTTATCCCCGACGATATCGTCCGTTGGACGATCTTCGCTGAGTCCCATGCAGCCATTCAGTTTAATTGTTGGGGTGGATCGGGAGTTTGCTTTGTCCGGTTAAGTTCTCCGTTTAATTTTCGGGCGTTTCCTCGGGTGAAGGGGGGATGTGGGTATGCTATAACGTCATTGTAGCGGGTGTGTGTTTAGTTTCAACACCAATTTAGCTTGATGGATACAACTGGACTCGATTGAAGCACATGAATTGAGGAGAAATAGCAGACAGACTTTGCAGGTCACGCGGATTGTTACCCAATTGCAGTAGGGCGAAACGCAGCAGGGAAGAACTGAGTAGAAGAATGGATGCAGAAGACGGAGGGGAGGTTGCCAGCTCAGAGGAAGTAAGAAAGCGACTTATCGATAAGCCCCGCCATCGACCCTCCCACTCAAACCCAACCCTTCCCTTTCGCTCACACCGGCCCGAGCCCCGCCGTGCTTCGCTCTCCCCCCTCCGTGTTTCTCTCGTCTTCCTCGTCGTCATTCATTTCTTCTCGTCTTCCTCTTCTCTTCTCCTTCTCTTCTTCTTTTCTTCTTCTTCTTCTTCTTCTTCTCTCCTCCATACTCCCTACTGCCAATCCACCCTCCCAGTATACCCCTCTTCCGTCTCTCTTCTCATCTCTTCCACTCCCATAACCAACCCTTCAAGATGCCTCGCCAATTCTTCGTCGGTGGTAACTTTAAGATGTATGACCTTGCCCAATCCTTGCTCAGCTTGCAGCAGCAGCAGCAGCAGAAAGGAAAACAAACAAACGATCTGGCTGCAGAACACTAAACTAACACTCATCACCAACCAAGGAACGGTACTGCCGAGAGCATTACCTCCATCATCAAGAACCTCAACGACGCCAAGCTCGACGAGTCCGCCGAGGTGGTCATCTCCCCTCCCTCTCTCTACCTGCTCACTGCCCGCGAGGCCGCCTCCAACAAGATCGGCGTTGCCTCCCAGAACGTCTTCGACAAGCCCAACGGTGCTTTCACCGGTGAGATCAGTGTCGAGCAGCTCAAGGATGCCAAGATCAACTGGACCATCATCGGCCACAGCGAGCGCCGTGTCATCCTGAAGGAGAGCGACGAGGTATGTTTTAAGTGCCCCAATTGCCATCCCCCCCACCTCATAGGTCAATCCCCAATGGCCTGGGCTAATCTCTTCGTCTGCTAGTTCATTGCCCGCAAGGTCAAGGCCGCCATTGACGGTGGCATCAGCGTCATCTTCTGCATCGGTGAGACTCTTGAGGTATGTTGTGTGGATCCCTTTGGGTAGCAGTGGCACCACTACCCCACCCCACTTTGTAGCTTAGCTCCCCATTGAGCTAGTATTTGACCTCGATGGTGGTATGCTGACATGTTGGGGATTTACAGGAGCGTGAGGCCAACAAGACCATCGATGTTGTCACCAGACAGCTCAACGCCGTCGCCAAGGAGCTCTCCAAGGAGCAGTGGTCCAAGGTTGTCATTGCCTACGAGCCCGTCTGGTACGTTGCATCTTATCCCAAAAACCCAAAACCCAGCGTCGAGTTTCAGAATGCTGACATCTCCTACAGGGCCATCGGTACCGGCAAGGTCGCCACCACCGAGCAGGCCCAGGAGGTCCACGCTGCCATCCGCAAGTGGCTCTCCGAGGCCATCTCCGCCGACGCTGCCGAGAGCACCAGAATCATCTACGGTGGCTCCGTCAGCGAGAAGAACTGCCGCGAGCTGGCCAAGGAGGCCGATGTCGATGGTTTCCTCGTTGGCGGTGCCAGCTTGAAGCCTGCCTGTACGTTGCTTCCTCCCGTTGAGTATATTCATGGTCTCCAAACTAACATCCACCAGTCGTCGACATTATCAACGCTCGTCTGTAAGCACTTGCGACTCTCGTCTGATAACGTGATATGATACCCGATCAATGTGCCAGCAACGTCAATCCCCTAATCCGACATGCTGGCCCTGCTGGTAGGGGCTAATGTGAAAAAAGCATCTCCTCCATGCAAGGCGGGGCACCACCTCCCCTCCCGCCTTTACTATACGAAAGTACATATACCGATGAGGACTATGTCCATCCGAAATACCACAAACAATTATATTTTCTAGTCATCAATGACCCAGTCCAATAACTTCTTCGCTTCGTAAAATCCAGTAATTTAGTATATACACAGCCTCTCATATAGCCAAAACTCTCAAGAAGAGTACAAGACCGAAATCCCGAACCCATGCCAATAAGACTTCCCGACCCCGGCACTACCACCACCGGAACTCTGCGCTCCCGCCGCACTCAACGACGAGAGCGACGAGAGCGACGAGGCAAACGAGCTCGGCCCCAACCCCACACCGGCACTAACCAATAGCTCCTTGACGCGGCCCTCCCACAGCAAC
Organism: Aspergillus uvarum CBS 121591; assembly: GCF_003184745.1. Taxonomy (NCBI): domain Eukaryota; kingdom Fungi; phylum Ascomycota; class Eurotiomycetes; order Eurotiales; family Aspergillaceae; genus Aspergillus; species Aspergillus uvarum. Next base: position 32,378 of record NW_020291405.1, on the reverse strand, counting down.
CGGACATTCCACGACTGATCCACGCGGATTTTGAGGACCGATTCATTCGCGTCTTCTTCTCCGGTGGTCTTTTTGACAGTGTGGTATTGTCCTAGGGGATCCCTTTTGGGGACGGGAGGAGGAGGAGAAGGCAATGGGGGGTGTCTCTCGCCGCGCATCTTCCGTCTCGCCCATTCGAGCCCATCGTCATCATTGTGATCATCCGCGGGCGCCGCGCGCCGGCTCTTCCGCCACAGTTCCATGCCGGCGACCATCTCGCTCTCCCAGCTGTAGACGTTGAAGCCGAAGCGCGAGCTGAAGGCCAGGTTGGGCGAGGCGCGCAGGGAGTAAGTCGTCGACAGGGAGCCGGTGAGTGGGGTGAGGGTTAGCGTGAGCGTGTACGGGAAGGTGGAGATGGGGTTGTTGCTGGTGTTGCTGTTGCTGCTCGCGCTGCTGTTGGACGAAGAAGAAGAAGGCACATCCGTTGCAGCGGGGAGGGTACTGAACCGTAATCCCGTAGACATGCCGATCAGCGAGGAGACGGGAGAGTAGTAAGCTTCCGCACCGGCGGAGAGAAGGGACAATGGCTGGGTTGATGCGGTGGTGGTGCCGGTGGACGTGGCGCGGGGATCCGGGCCGAAGTTCCAGAGGCCGCGCCAGCCGAACAGGGCGTTGTCCGTGCTGAAGAGGTACTCGTTGCTGTATTTGCCGGTGTTGTGCGAGAGTTGTGTGAGGAGGGAGGCCTGCGGGGCGGATTTGGATAACGGGGGCCCCCGCGTGGAGCAGACGGCTAGAGAGAGCTGCATGGTGGGGGAGATGCGGCGGAGGAAGAGGGCGTTTAGGGTGGTCGGTGGGGGGAGGTGGAGGGTGGCGTGGAATAGGGTGGCTTTTTGGGAGCGGCCATGGTTTCTGAGGGTGGTGGTGCTGTTGTTGTCGCTGTCGTTGCTACCCGGGAGGTGGTTGAGGTCGTCGAGGATCGAGTCGACGCGGAAGTTCTGGATTAGGGCGACGGGGGCCTGTACTTGTCTGTAGCCGGGGGAGAGCTTGCGGAGGGGGATCAAGGAGCTGCGGCTGGCGGCGTGGTTTAGGGGCACCGTGCTGAAGAGGTAGGATACCGAACCATCGATCAGGCCAACGGTGCCGAGAGTGTAGCTCGTCGCGAAGTGTGGCGTGGACAGGGAGGAGAGATGGACGCGGAGACGTTCCGGAGTGGAAAAGTCAAGGAGCGCTGGGCGATAAGCATCAGCATAATGACTTGTAAGGGGTTATAAGGCGGGACACACACTGCGCAGTCGCTGTCAGCGACGAATATGAATTGTCGCGGTTCCAGTTGGTCGCCTCGGCGAACGCAAGTTGGATGTAATCCATGAAGTCGAGCATTGTCGGGGATAAGAGACAAAGAGGCTCAATTGGACGTATGCCAGCAAATCATTCGCTCAGTATATACACCTTAAGACATGCTGATTCGTATGCTCAAGGGCCCTCGTTCCAAATCAAAGCGCAGAAGGGAGTGTAACAAGACGATCGAACGATGACGAACCGAACGAGGAGAAAGACTTCCCCATCAGCTCGTTTCTCCAAGCGGACTAGCGGGGAGTCGGGGCGGATAAGACCCCGCGTCAACGATAATCCGGCTGTTATCAAAAGTCAAAAGACAAGAAAAAAATCACTGGATGGGAGGATCCACTTCACTTCCAGAAACCCGAGTTCATATTTAATTTCTGCTTTTCCCTGCCCTCCATTCTGCATCATATCCAGGGGAAACGAAACACTCGCCTCCAAGCTACGACCAATCCATCTATCTGATTTCTTTCAACCCACACCGACACAATGCCCCGTTCCAAGCGTGCCAGAGTCGTGCACGAGTCCAAGACCGCAAAGAAGTCGCACAAGGAACAAACCAGACGCCTATACGCCAACATCCGAGAATGCGTGGAGAAATACGACCATCTGTTTGTGTTTGGGGTGGATAACATGCGCAACACATATCTGAAGGATGTGCGTACGGAATTCGCTGATAGCCGGTAAGTCCAGTTCCATGCAGCTCAACCCAGTCTTTTACAACTACATACTCCCTCCCCCCTCACAAACTCTCCCTCCACTAACACCCGTTGGGACAGACTCTTCTTCGGCAAAACCAAAGTCATGGCCGTCGCGCTGGGCCACACGCCCGAGAACGAAGCCGCGGAGAACCTGCACAAGCTCGCGCCGACGCTGACGGGCGCCGTCGGCCTCCTCTTCACCTCGCGCGACCCAGCCTCGGTAACGGACTACTTCGACGGCTTCCGCCCCCTGGACTACGCCCGCGCGGGCACTGTCAGCACGCGCGCCTTCACCATCCCCAACGGACTGGTGTACTCGCGGGCCGGGGAGATCCCCGCCTCGGAGGACGAGCCCGTCAGCCACACGATTGAGCCCGAGCTCCGCAAGCTGGGCGTGCCCACCCGCCTCGTCAAGGGCAAGGTCATGCTGGAGCTGACCGACGACCAGGAGGGCTACCCCGTGTGTCGGGCCGGCGAGGTGCTGGACTCACGGCAGACGACGCTGCTCAAGATGTTCGGCGTCGTCTCGTCGGAGTTCCGGGTCGCCTTGAAGGCGCACTGGACCCGGAGTACGAATGAGGTCGAGCTGTTGGAGAAGGATGGGGATGGCATGGAGGAGTAAAGAAAAAAAGAAATCTTGTGACGACAACACCAGACACAAAAAAGCAATGAACAACTCTAAGATTTATCATGTTTTTCTTTTCCAAAGGTCTGCGGGGCGGGTCTCTTTCATATACACCTTTTTTTTTTTTTGTTTCTGTTTTTCTCAATTAGAAAAGTTTCATTCCTTTATTTATGATACTTATTCAATTACCCCTCCCCGCCCGTGTATAGAGACTGAAGAATAGAAATTAAGTGCATCATGGAGTATCGGATTAGAGCGGTCAAGGTTGGTTTGGTGCCGGCGCACGAGGATGACAGACACACTGCGCAGTGCCTTCAATTCCAACGGGCCGAAGTTAAGCCAAATGAGGAAGTAAATTATTCTGGCCAGCCTGATCCTAGGGTCTAGGCCTTTTAAAACCCTCCCACTAGAGCTCCCCGGACCTACACACAAGAATACTACAATAAACAACTTTGATAGCGAAAACCTATTGCTACTATCCACCATACCCTGAGGCGAGTAACGAATCATTACCTTAATTTTACCTTTGTGTGAAGATCCCTGGTATCGGTCATTGCTGATGGAGAACCCTACCTGATCTTCTTACCTGAACGTCCCAAGTCCCGACCCAACCACGATTCCGCCTGAAGAAAATGTTGAATATCTAACGTACATACTTACCCCACAATGAGAGAGCAACGGCCGTAGTAAAGCCCAAGAACAACATAAAGCACAAAGGACATGAATGTTAATGAAGACACGAGAGAAAGAGAAGGGAGCTGAGTATGACGAGCATGAATAGGAATTTGCGAAGCGTCTGATCGGGAGTAGACATCGATCGACCTGACATGAATGAGACGTCTGCTGGTGCTGCCGTGGATACCTCCTGACAGTTGTTATGGAAAGATGTTGTGAAGTTCGACTCTCGTATGAAACTGCCTAGTTGGTTGTCTGACTGGCTCATTGACGCCCAAGCTCTTATGATCTAAGACGCTAGTGGCTGGCCTTACCCTTGTCGACGCGGGAGGACGAGAAAGGAGAGCAATCAGGAATACCCACCACCAAACGGTCATTGGATACTAAAATGAAGAAGCCCGCCGTCAAAGCATTTCAGTACCTTCTCTTGGCGCGGGGGTCGTCGTACGAGTCGTCCTCGTGGTGTCTCTTGCGCCCGTAGTCGTCGCCACGGCTTCCATATCTATCGCGCTCGCGCTCGCGGTCACGGTCGCGGTCGCGGTAGCTACCGCGATGACTGTCCCGATCACGGTCTCTGTAGCGGTCACCACCCTCACGGTCACGGTCCCGGTCTCGGCGGTCGCGATCACCGAAGCTGTCCCGGGGTCTGATAGGTTCACGGTTGCTACCAGTGCCTCCCCGGTCTTCACGGCCACCAAACCTGCCACCTCCACCGGGGCCACCGGGGCCACCGGGCCCACCGGGGCCACCGAAGCCACCACTGCGTCCACCTCCGGGACCCGAGGGAGCATTGGGGGGAGCTTGTCCGCCGAAGCCATTACGGCCTCCTTGGTATCCGACACCACCGCGAGGACCGAAGCCACGATCGTTACGGAAGCCTCCCCGGCCGCCTCTGCCACCGCCAAACCCACCTCGGAAACCACCTCCAAAGCCACCGGGGCCTGAAGGGGCGTTGAAAGATCCAGGTCCAATGGGCCGGGAAGGCAGAGCCTTGGTGTAACCTCGTCCTCCAAGACCACCGCCAAAGCGACGGGGTTTCCAGCCCTTGACAGTCCGACCACGCTCAACATCTACCAGAACCCGGCGATCCTTGATGCGAATACCATCTGTCTCTTTGTAGGCCGCTGAAAATTCGTCAAGAAAAAAACACTAGGTTAGCAATCAAGTAGCACGGGAGATCATTATACCGGGAGTAGTCATCCGGGGGTAATCGGCGACTAGATCTGTAGCAATACCTTTCATGTCCTTTTCGCGCTCATACACGATGAAAGCATATCCTCTATGCGCTTTCTTCGAACCCTTTGGTGTTACAGCGTCCTTGACGATGCGAATCTGGTGATGGTCAGTCTGGCTAATCCCATAAACCGCGACCGGGGATCTCTGGTGACCATACTCTCTCAATCGGGCCGAAGCGGCCGAACTCCCGCTCCAAGTCCGACTCCTTGACATCGTAGCTCAGTCTGGCAACGAAAAGGGTCCTGAACGGGTCTCCGCGAGCTTGTTGGTCATTCGACGGATCATCTGGGGCGCGCAAAAGGATATCAGCAAAACCAGGGTTCACAAAACACCAAGAGGTAGAAACGATTTGGAAAGAGATGCATACATCCTTCGAGCCCTTCTGTGACTTGCTTCTCCATGTTCTCCTTCTTCTCCACCTTCTGTCGCAACTTGCGCTGAATCCAGCTCTCTGTGGCATTGTAGGGGACCTCCTCTTCATACTGCTTTAGATCGGGCAGGAATTGCGCAATCCCGCCGATGGAACTCTTCTTGCAGTCTTCGGGGGCCCGATTGATAGGCGTGACATAGCGGAGGGGCGGGCGAGGCTGGAACAGCGCCAGAAGCGGAGGAGGGAGCTTGTCGGTCATGTTGCGCCCTTGTCAGGTCACAAGAGGTTTCGGATGCGGGAGAGTACTCGAAAACTCTCTAGTCTATTATTGTCTGGCGGAAAGCATCCAAATGGCTGGGATTATGTCAGCTGTGGTTGAAGTATTCAAATCGAGTTTCCCTCTTCTTTGAATCTCGACCTTCTGTGGGTGAGGTGAGATGAGATGAGGTAAAGTGTCGAAGCTCGGTGAAGTAGTGTTGGATGCGAGTTTCGCGTCGTCGTCGTTGTCGTCCCGTCTTTCCACGGGCTCCCGCTAGTACCAGGTTGAGTGGTCTTGGCACCGGTTGAGAACCGCCTAGTCGCGGTAGCCGAATTTACCGCCCTGGCCAATGATGGGCGGAGATTCTCGGGTGCGCCGCGCCGCTGAAAAGTCCCCGACCAGAGTGTCTGGAGATAGAAGTGTGGGAAGTCATTTCGACCGGCAAAACAAGACAACAGAGACATATACAGCGCCATGCCTGTCCAAGGGATTCGGACGGTGACGACCGCCAGAGTATGCTCGTGCTTTGGGACCCTTGATGTATCCTCAAGAATCGGACTAACGCGCTTGTTCAGAATGGTGTCGGAGCCTTTATCCTACAATGCAAGCAGTTGGACTTCCACTACTGTGACTGGGCTGGTAGCTCTCGCGGCATGGTGTATGTCTCTCCCCACGTACTTAGTCTCGAATGGCTTGAGAAACATAATTCGGAGGCATGAGCTGACGGTTGCAACCCCCTACACAGTTCCTTCCTCAAGCACCACCTCCCCTCTTTCGCCAAAGCCAACCCCCAGATCGAGATCCGAGTATCGCCCCGGCCACACAAGCACCCCGTCATCAAGGGACACTACATCAACGGCCGCGAGAAGGCGATCTGTGTGCGCAACCTCGAGCCTGAGCAGATCTTCAACAAGGCGAATCTGCTGAAGGCGGCCAGCGGCGAGAAGACGAAGCGCACCAAGAAGCCTATTACGAGTCTTAACGAGAGTGTTAGAGGTATCTGGGACCCGTTCCACGGCGGCTTCAAGTCGGTGTAAGTGGAAAGTGGGTATATGGTTACTGCAGTGGTGTTACAATTTGGAAGCTCTTTTCTTCGGTTTATTCATTATGGGCTAGCTCTTTTCATGCGTCTGCATTCCCTCTCCCGCGGGGGGGAACCCCCAACGTGGTTTTGTCTTGGAATCGGATATGTATCATATGTACAAAATGCTTTTATGAATTGTTCTACGGGTATGTGCTATGTCGGAGAAGCGTCATCTAAGTATGTTGGAACAATATTATTATCCACATGTATATGCAAGGCCAATGCATATCGTACCCAGACCAGAATGCTTAAGACCGATATCGACAAGAAATATGGTGTATCCCCTCAACCAAACCGAAAGGGGGGAATGAGCTTTAAAAAATGAAAAGAAAATGGGGTATCCTGATGCGTCGTGGTCGTATAGAATGAGAAAGAAGCCCCGCAGTTTAACGCCAGCAACATGCAACCAACTGCAAACCTGTTCCCATAACTCCCAGATCCTGAAAATGCAGAAAAATGGACGATGGGTTAAAGGTAGATTTGGAGCATGGCTTTGTGTGAGCTGACCGGTTTGCCACACTCCGGCACCTGACACACAGAAAATGGCTTCGTGGCGGACGACTTTTTTGACTTGGCCTTGGAGCGGTGATGGGCACAACGGCCACAATATACCTGTGCATGTTAGCAGTGGCCTTGCAATGGTCTAAGGGAAAGAGGAAGGGTGCGTACATGTCCACATTGCTTTGCTACCCATATTTGCTGCCTAATCTCGTCGCCAACGCCCAGCTCCCCGTCACAGTTGGGGCAAACCACAACGTCATCCTCTTCAAGCGTCCTTGTGAATCCATCCGGTGGCGGGCTCGGAGGCTTGTAAGCGTTCGCTGGGGGTCTTTCAGGTCTTCTCATGTCAGATCTTCTCATGTCGAAATTAAACGTCAGGTCAATAGCGCCCGCTGGATGCTCTCCGATATATGATACGTCCACATCTTGTGGCCGCAAGACTCGATGTCGTGCGGGAAGCCTGCTCCGCGACATGTTGAAGATTCTTAATAACTGCGGTGCCCATTCTGGAATCGTCGAGGATGGAGGAGGTCGTGACGGCCGAGCGGTAGCACCAATAAACTGTACCTCCGGGCTGCTGGGAGGTTCATCTTGAGTTAAGTCTTCATAATCTTCTTCCAGATCTACCACTTCCGGGACCCTCGATTGTAAGGTTTGTGTAGAGTGATCTTGGTGGTTATTCCGAACATCTTGAATTGCGTTGGGCTCGGGAGGATCTGAGTCCAGGGTTAAGTCGATGACATCTTCTGCGTTGGGGGTCGCCGATGTAATGGGCCGACGGAAGTCAAAGCCATCTCCGGGATACCGCCGTCGTGGTGGCGAGGGCGGAGGAAGCGTTCTGGATGATGAAGATTCGCCGCCGGGAAATTGTGGAGGTGTAGCTCTTGCTATTTCATGATGCGGTCGCTGCATAGAAGGTCAGTTTAAAGTCATCGACGATTAGACAATGGGTGTACCCCGCCTGAGGGGAAGGATTGAGGGCATGCGGCAAAATGAGCGGACTAGCGGGGAGAGAAGGAAGCTACCAACCTTCCTTGGCCTAGAAGTCACAAATTGAACACCTGAATCGTCACTCATGCTGGGCATCCGAGTAAAATGTAAACGGCAGATGAAGCCCCAACTGAGGGAAAGGGGAGAGAGGAAGAGAGGAGAGAGGGGAGAGAAATGGAGAGAGAAGAGAGGGAGGTTGTTATCAGAGAAAGGCCGAGGCGGAGTTTAGGCTTCATTGCCGGCGGTAGACGGTGGAGGCCATAATGTTGCTTAATAGGCAGTGGAGGTGAAGGACGGAGAGAGGTTAAGAGGTTCATTTCAATGGTAATCCTCTTATTTTGGCTGGGTCCCGGCATACCGGCTCCCTTGGGTTTCTTTCCCTCCATGCAGCCAACAAGTGGTTGAACCGTGGTGGTGATTAATCAGATTAATCAAGGGTTGCATAGTTAGTTAAGTTATGTACAGTACATTTACTTACTGTATGTAACCGGTGACGCTGCCGATGACCTCTTTCAGCCGGGATTTTGCCCGCTCCACCAACAACTGGCCAAATACGGGTGACAACTCGGTTTTGTTTCTATACGTAATCAGGCACAAATCAACACCATCGACACCATCAACACTTCTCTCTTTCTGTTTATCCTGTTTCGTTGGGTTGGAATTCAATGATCCGGTTCATGGTCTGGCTCAGTGGGATGAAAATAAACAAAACACGAAAGAAAAAGAGAATCCAAGTAGAGACGCCATTCACAAATAATCAAATGAAACCACAGCCAGCTAGAATTACAGGATAATCATTGTTGATTTTCGATCCAATTTCACCAGGTATCAAACAGAATTACTGTGCGGTAAGCTCCGTCACACCTCCCTCAGTGTTCAGCGCCACAATGCTCTGAGCAGCAGAGCCCCAGACCGCTGCCACCGCGGGTACGGCGCTCCGCAGGGACTCCGACCACGATTTGGCCGCCTTGGAGTACTGGTTCACTGTCAACCCGCTGGGTCCGGCCGTGAGCAGGAATTGTCCGGTGTAGTCCCAGTTGATGGAATCAACCTGGCTGCCTGTCTCGATCACCTTGATCTCTTGACCGTTGCGAAGATCCCAGATAGACACAGTGGTGGAGCTCTCAGCCACGGCAGCCAAGAAAGTACCATTTTCGGAAAAGAAGAGACCCTTGACAGGGGCGGACATGGCAAAGCTCGCGGCGGCAGCACCGGTCTTGACATCGAAAATCTTGATTTGGCCATCCTGACCACCAGCAGCAAGGAGGTGGCCATCAGGGTGAAAGTGAATGGAAAGGAGGGCTAGATCAAGCATCAAGCGTTAGTCGGATTCCGCACAGTAAGGGATTTCCAAAGGGCCGCTTACAAGCATCGCTAAAGATCTGGGTGATAACGGAGTTCGTCGTCAAGTCATACAGCACGTAGCTCTTGTCGGCACCAACAGAAGCGACGATGTCGCCAGTGGCATGTACAGCCACAGCCGTTGCGGCTCCAGCGTGAGAGTTGAAGTTCGCAATCTCAGTTCCATTCTCAAAAACCTTAACAGAGCCCGTAGACGAAGCAATGATAGCCTTCTCACCAGCCCACGCAGCACTAGTGATGGGTCCACTCGCTGGCAAGGCTTGAACAACCTGTTTCTGAGACACGGAGTACACACTGGCGGTACCGTCTGCGCCGCCGACGATAGCCAAGTCCCCGGACGAGTTGACAGACAGCGTCTTTGCGCCGGGCTGGAGAGTCTCGGAGGTTTGGGTAGGCTTGAAGGCGGAGATCGCTTCGCTCGTAGCCCAGCCCTCGGGGATGGGACGCTTGCGACGGGTCTTGGAGAGCCTGTTTGCAAGTGAGTCAGCAGCGGGCTTCTGCCAGTTGGTCATGGCACGGAAGACTTACGCAGCCTGTGTACTTTCCACGCGAGCGAGGACTGCTTCGGGCAGACCGGTCGAATCCACCTGCATAGCCTCGCCAGCGCCCTTGGCATTGACAGTAACCTTAGATAGTGCATCGCGGGCTTCGTCCCTTTCTTTCGTCAACCGAGCAATCACCCGAACGGCGGCATCGTGCTGGTAGAGCGCCGCGCTCAATTCCTGCCGGGTCTGTGCCAGAGTTTGTCGTAGCGTGTAGGTCTCAAGAGCCAGGGCATCCCACTCTTCCTGGAAGACGCTGAGCAATGAGGGGATCGAGGTGAGGGTGGGAGGTCTAGGCCGGACAACGCGCTGGGACTTGACTTCGATGAGTTCGTCTGCGGCAAGCTCCTCCCCATTGACGGGATCCTTGCCGTTCTCCGCAATGTACGCCTCGATGAGTCGCTTTTCGAACACACTGCCTGCTGAGACGTCAGATACGAGTAGGTCGCATTGATGCGCACGCGAGAGGTTGCAACGTACCGCTCTTGGGCGAGACGACGGGCACTTGTGGTGCCTCTCCTGAGACTATTGGCAATTTTTCGTTAGCACCAAAGCTACACAGACGCGTAAGATCCAGAGACTTACTTGCGCACAGCATGTTTATGTGAATGTGATGGTTGATGGGGAGGTTGTTGGTTGAAGGTGCAGCTTGCGGGCTCCTTTGGACTTTTCGACCTCGCCCGATCTGGATTAGCCGCACCGCAAGCCTGATCGCTGACGATTGCTTGGCGGTTACCACTCGAGCTCCTTCTTTTCGACTGTTGGAGCTTGAACCTGAACTTCTATCACAATTTTTTCCCCAAAGAACGAGAAAGTACACAGCGTTGAGGTCGAATTTTACGAGAAGAGGGAGTGATAGCGTGACTTTCTACGTCACAGCAGTGGACGCGACACTAGGACTTAAAGAAGTTCCCCACACCTTCGCTGTGAAGCGCCATTGCGGCCGCGTCCTGAACTGCTACGATAACAGTTCTAAAGATCATATACAGACCTGTGGATAGACTCACTACACTCACTCGTGCATAGCTAACAGACTATATTTCTGACTGGTCACAATTATGTCCTTCAAGTCAAAAGACCTCGCGTACGGTACGTTCGACCGCATGAGCATCCAGGACTCAAAGTAACATGTCGCAGAGGCCAAGCAGCCGGCTTTTCTACAGAGACTTAGGAATCATTACGGAGACAATTCGGGTCGCCTTGAGAGACCCGTTGCCCGGCCACGGAAGCCGCGCGAGGAACACGACGACGATGGGCCTACCTATGTGGACGAAGAAAGCAACGACATCATCTCCAAAGAGGAATATGAAGCTCTTGTGCGAGGAGACAACCCCGCTGGGGCTGATGATCAAACCGACAAGGACCTTAAGGACGAGAACAAGTCCGCAGGCCAGCCCGGGGAGGGTAGTAAATCAGACACTGGGGCGGAGACATCGTCCTCCAAGCAGAACATCGCCGAGATTGGCGGGCCACGAAAAAGGAAACAAGCCAAGGTCATCGGCGAAGACGCCCCAGCCGCAGAGATCGAAGACACCAAGAAGAAAGACTCGTCGGGCGTGCGAAAAGCGAAACAGAAGAAGAAGATCAAGCTTTCGTTTGACGATGATTCATGATGATAAATTTTGACTCATGAACATAGCCCAATCCATAATACCCTAGATCTCAGATCAAATGCTTTATTACGCTGTATGAATCGTAACCGTCATAGCCACACCTTGCTGGCATAGTTAACAAGTGCAGTGGCGGGCCCGTAGTTGTAGTTACTGCCAACTCCGAAGCAATTAATAATCAGGAAGTGCGTGGAATCCACCAACATCCTATGTATCCTTCTATTTAAGAAGATCCCAAGCGAAATCTTATCGATCAGTTTGTTTTAATATATCTGACTCCAGTTTGCGGGGTGGAAAAGAGAGTCAGGAATCTGACACAGGACCAAAAATCCCGAGATAATTTTTCCCCCTCGAATTCCGCAGCGAACGGCGGAACCAAAAAAACCAACCCAGCCGTGCGTTCATTCAATCGAACCTCACTCTTGAAAACCGTGGGAGCTGTGTGACAGCACCAATCCGTCTTCAAGATGCCTGTTGTCAATGTAGATGACCTCGTTCGTCTCCAACGGAAGCCCAATGATATCCGGAATGTACGTTCAATCTCAGTTTACCCCTCCATCATCCCACTTCGCATAACATGACGTCGGACTTCCTTGCGCGCTCATGTTTCTTTGCCGCAACAAAGCCAGAACAACGCTAACATTCACATTCAGATCTGCATTCTCGCTCACGTTGTATGTAGCAACCTGAAAGAAAAAATCTGATCCTGTGGCCGCAAGAGACCTCGAGACTTACAAGTTAATATTGTCCAGGATCATGGTAAAACATCCTTGACGGATAGTCTGATTGCCACCAATGGTATCATCTCTCCCAAGTTGGCGGGCAAGATCCGCTACCTGGACTCCCGTCCAGATGAGCAGCTCCGGGGTATCACCATGGAGTCGTCGGCCATCTCTCTGTTCTTCTCCATGATGCGCCGTCCCGCGCCCGACGCCGCCCCCGAGCCCAAGGAGTATCTGATCAACCTGATCGATTCTCCGGGACACATTGACTTCAGCAGCGAAGTGTCGACTGCCTCGCGCCTGTGTGACGGTGCCGTCGTTCTGGTCGATGCCGTCGAAGGCGTCTGCAGTCAGACGGTCACCGTGCTGCGTCAGGCCTGGGTGGAGCAATTGAAGCCCATTCTGGTGATCAACAAGATCGACCGACTGGTGACGGAGTTGAAGATGAGCCCTAGCGAGGCCTACTTGCACATGAGTAAGCTTCTGGAGCAGGTCAATGCGGTTATCGGAAGTTTCTACCAGGGTGAGCGCATGGAAGAGGACCTGCAGTGGCGGGAGCGCATGGAAGAGCGCCTCAACAAGAAGCAAGATCACGACGACGAGCAAACGGCTGAGTATGAGGAGAAGGACGACGAGGATCTGTACTTTGCGCCAGAGAAGAACAACGTCATCTTCTGCAGTGCAGTCGATGGCTGGGCCTTCACAGTTCGACAGTTTGCTGTGATCTACGAGAAGAAGCTCGGCATCAAGCGTGAGATTCTAGAGAAGGTCCTCTGGGGAGACTACTATCTGGACCCCAAGACCAAGCGAGTTCTTGGGCAGAAGCATCTGAAGGGCCGCGCTCTCAAGCCGATGTTCGTGCAACTTGTGCTGGACAGTATCTGGGCAGCATACGAAGCGACGACTGGCGGAGGTTCAGGGCGGGGGTAAGAGATGTAACCTGCACACGGCCCATTGTTCGTTTACTGACCGTCAACAGCGACCCGGCCTTGTTGGAGAAGATCACCAAGTCTCTGAACATTAACATCCCTCCTTACATCCTACGCTCCCGCGACCCTAAGAATATCATGACCACATTGTTCTCGATGTGGCTACCTCTTTCGACCGCAGTCCTAGTCTCTGTCATTGAATATCTCCCCAGTCCGCCCGCAGCTCAAGCTACCCGTCTCCCGGCCTTGATCGCAGACTCCCCGGGAGCAGACTTCATCGACCAGAAGGTGAAGGATGCGATGATCAGCTTCAAGACGGAGCCGAACGAGCCAGTTGTGGCCTATGTTAGTAAGATGGTCGCCATCCCGGAGAGTGAGCTCTCCTCGAGCAAGAAGCGCTCTGGTACCACCATGTCCGCGGATGAAGCGCGGGAGATTGCCCGCAAGAAGAGAGAGGAGATTGCCAAAATGCAGGCGGAAGCTGGCGGTCAGCAGCAAGACGATTTCTCTCGCGTGACGTCGGCCCTCGAGCGGACCTACCTTGACGATGCGCCAGCTGAGCCCGAGGAGAAAGAGGACCCCGAGCATTTGATCGGATTCGCACGTCTCTACTCGGGTACGCTCTCCGTGGGAGACTCCGTGTATGTGATCGCTCCCAAATTCAACCCGGAAAACCCGCATGCCAGCCCCGAACCCCAGAAAGTTACAGTCACCGATCTGTATCTGCTGATGGGCCGGAGTCTGGAGCCCCTCCAGTCCGTGCCTGCGGGTGTTGTCTTCGGTATAGGGGGTCTTGCTGGCCACGTTCTGAAGACGGGAACGCTCTGCTCGCAACTCGAGGGCAGCATCAACCTGGCGGGTGTTTCGTTGAACACTCCTCCGATCGTCCGCGTTGCCCTGGAGCCTGTGAACCCGGCCGACTTGAGCAAAATGGTCACCGGCCTGCGACTCCTCGAGCAAAGTGACCCTTGCGCGCAATACGAGGTCCTCGACAGTGGTGAGCATGTGATTCTGACAGCTGGTGAACTGCACTTGGAGCGTTGCTTGAAGGATCTGCGCGAGCGTTTCGCCAAGTGTGACATTCAAACCGGTCAGACCATCGTGCCCTACCGCGAGACGATCATCAGCGCCCCGGAGATGGCCGCAGCCAAGAACCCCGAGCTCGGCCGCGGTGGCATCCTGGCCGTGTCGCCCTCGAAGCAACTGACCATGCGACTGCGTGTAGTGCCCCTGCCTTCGGCTGTCACGGAGTTCTTTTCCAAGCACGTAGGGACCATCAAGCGACTGCAAACCCAGAAACGAACCGCTGCGGAGAACAAATCGGGCGGTACCGACACCGAAGGTACGGCGGAGAGCACCCAGCCCGTGGAAGCCAGCGAAGCCACCACCGAGGAAGCCCGCGAGGCGACTCTGCTGTCGCTGCAGGAATTCCGCGCCGAACTCAACAAGATCTTCGACGAGGAGGTCAAAGAGGACAAAGAGCTGTGGAAGAACGTGGTCGATCGGATCACAGCCTTTGGGCCCCGACGAGTCGGCCCTAACATACTGGTGGATGCTACAACCGTGAACACCTGCGAGAAATTGTAAGTCCAGCCAGCAGCTGCACGCTGTTCTCCCACCCACCAACTCTTACCCTTGTAATTCACTTAACTAACGTTCAAGAAAAGCCTCCTCGACGACCCCAAACAACAACCCACCGTCAACGCAGAAACCACCAACAGCCGCGAGGCCCTGATCGTCCGCGACTTCAACGACAAGATCGCGTACGCCTTCCAGCTCGCGACAGGCCAAGGACCCCTCTGCCAGGAGCCCATGCAAGGCGTCGCCGTCTTCCTGGAAGAACTCTCCGCAAACTCCACCAACGGCGAAGACCTGGATCTAGGCCGGCTGACGGGTGAAGCCATCCGCCTCGTCCGCGAGAGTATCTCCCAGGGCTTCCTGGACTGGAGTCCGCGCATCATGCTTGCAATGTACAGTTGTGAGATTCAAGCGTCGAGTATGTTACCCTCCCCCTCTCCCTTTCAAACCCTACCTTACCCCCCTCCCCCTCAAAAACAACCCGTCAACCACAAAACTGACCCCCGGGACAGCCGAAGTCCTCGGCCGCGTCTACGGCGTCATTACCCGCCGGCGGGGCCGCATCCTCTCCGAGACGATGAAGGAGGGGACGCCGTTCTTCACGATCCTGGCCCTGCTGCCCGTGGCCGAGTCCTTCGGGTTCGCGGACGAGATCCGCAAGCGCACGTCGGGCGCCGCCCAGCCGCAGCTGATCTTCGCCGGGTACGAGGCCCTCGACGAGGATCCGTTCTGGGTGCCCGCCACCGAGGAGGAGCTCGAGGACCTGGGCGAGCTGGCGGACCGCGAGAACGTCGCCAAGCGGTACATGGACGCCGTGCGCCGGCGGAAGGGCTTGGTCGTACAGGGCCGCAAGCTGATCGATGCCGAGAAGCAGAAGACTTTGAAGAAGTAGGAGGTTTCTTTGTGTGTGTGTGTGTGTGTGTGTGTGTGGATGTAGAAATACTTTCTTTAGAAATGACAGTTTCGGTGATGGTTTGGTGCCTGTTTTCTTGCTGGTTGGGATATTTCAGTAGACTAAGCTTATGAATGGTTATGTAGTCGGATTATGATGCTTGGTTGGTGCAAATTTGGGTGTTCGTAGATTTCTTTGGTTCTAGTGTGACTAGTGGCCAAGGGGGCTCAGAATATAGTAGGGGGAGATTGCTACCCTGACAAGTCTTATATGCTGGTGATAGGTGCAGGTCAGCATGAGCACATTGGTCTCTAGAATTCAAATGGCAGGTGATGCTGTTACACTTGGTAGTCCAGTGAAGCAGAATTGTTTACTGAAACCATGATTAACTTTAGCGTGAATCCGCAAGGCATCAGGATATTGAATTGATGATCTACAAGTAGTATTCATATTCCGCGAGCAGGAAGAGTGGCTAATACATAGATTGGTTCGGATATACTCTATTCTAGATTCAATCCTAATGCAAGAATCCTCGGAACCACCATGTGTTGACTTTCCCTGAGGGGAGTCGCTTGTTGCAAGGTGCACTGCCCTATATACAGTCGTGTGGCTTCTTGCTCATCCTGGCCGCCGCTCGAGAGTGTCAGTATCAACATCCGATATCCCTTACACACCAGTCGCAACGGTACCGATGTCGTGTAACAATCTTGAGACGGCGTAAACCGCAGCACGTTCTGCAAGTCCGGACCGGACACGGAGTCCGCATGCCAGCAGGAATAAGGTGGTTGTGTCTGAGACTAGAAGCTCCCTTCTCAAACAAAGTTTCCTATCCAAGTCACACAACCAGCCCCAAGCCAGGCTCACGCGAAACAAGAGGGATCCCCCCGTTCCAGGCATTCCATCTCCAGCTAAGACCAGCCCACTGCTGTACTGCAGCCAATAGCCGAAACCTCGGGAGGAGGGGTTGGTTTGGTTTCAGGCGAAATCATTCATGGGTCCAATCCTGGGGCAAGACAAGACAAGCTGAAATGCGGACAGACAGAAGGACCTGCTTCAACCGGAAAGCTCAAGACACTTAAGCAGAGCGTCCCCTTGTCACCTGTCCGTTGCCAATCCCAGGCCAACCATCCACCCATCTACCCATCAGATTCATCATTATCATAATAATCATCATCATCAGATTGCGCAAAGGGTTCACGCAAGAGCCTCAAAACGGCCGCGCGACCTTCCTCAGCTCCGCCACGCCCGTGACAGGATCCCGCATCTCCTTCCAGCTGACAGGGAACATCATATTGCCCGCCTCGCTGCGCGCCATCACCACGCCGAGGTCGTTGCGCGCCGTCGTCAGGTAATAGAAGCTCTGGTCGCCCAGGGAGATCACGGTGCCGCGCACGATGTCCCCCACGCGGAACATCTCGTCCATGACCACGCGGTCCTTCTCGACGGCCCGGACGTCCTCCTTGCGGATCAGCGCCTGGAACCGGAGCTCGTCCGAGTTGCTGTGGTTCTCCGGGTTGGCGGCGGAGGAGAGGATCGCTTCGATATTGTCGTTGTCCGACGCACCGCCGGTGGGGGCCGTCGTCGTGGTCGGCGGCTGGCCCGCCTTGTTGCTGGCTGACTCGTCGAGCACGACGAGGATGGAGACCGTGGCCTGTCGCTTCTGCACGCGCGTCACGCGGGCGAGCACAATCGAGTCAACGGCCGGGAGAGTGTTGTACCGAGGTTTGGAGGGGCCGGGAGCGGTGGACTTCGGTGCGGACTGAGGGGCAGCAGGAGCAGCTGTGCGGAGGGGGCTGCGAGAGACGCTCAGAGAGGACTTGGCGGTTTTAGAGCTCGCGGGGTTTACGAGAACGGGTCCGGCGATGGAGGCGTAGATGTTCGCATTTTGCACATGAGTGCCGGGTCCTGCGGCGTAAGAGCTCACAGGGGCCAGACGCTGGCCTGGAATGGCCAAAGTTGGTAATGTGCTCGCCATTCCGATCGAGAGGCGACTGGTGCAACTGATGCAGCTGAAGAATGAATGGTATCGTTTAAAAGGTGAGGCTGTCAGTTGTCCGGCAGGTGTGGAATGATGAACAGCCGCAGAACTTGACTTCTTTTTTCAGTTTGGCGGAGCTCCGGACGGGACGGGAGAAACTCTTTCCCCGTTCAGTGTTGGATGGACATACGGAACAAACACAGAAAGATACGAGTATTCGCACATGACATCATCGCTTCAATATCTCTAATGATAAATAATAAAGCAAAAAATAAATCAGCTATAGATAAATGATAGGCTCGAGATCTGCTCTTAGGTACATAGTAAATACAGCGTTAGTCGCAGATGACTCGTATGTGACCAAGAAGCAACTGTAGGTCACACTCCCAACGAAAACAAATCAGTTTCATCACTCACACCTAATGCTCGCTGACATGATAGAATAATAGATAAGTGACACCGAATCATATGCTCGCTTAACATCTGTGACAAATATAGGTCATTGTAGCAAAACATCCACATAACAGGGACACTCAAGGTATAGTAGGTAAGACAGAAGACACGGGGAAGAATCGAATGATTATCGAGGTAAGAAAAAGGACAGAAGTGGTGGGCTTCGAAAACCGGCGTCAGCGCTCGCAAAGACGAAATTAGATTAGCCTTCTACAAGGGTCTGCTTGTGACCACTCCCCAGAAACTCGAGGCATCGCCGTGCCAGCGCAATGACCTCGCCTTCACCCTCATCTGCATCTTCTTCGTCGGATTCAATGTTCTTATCAGAGATTGATTTGACCATCTGGACAATGTCATCCGATTTGGCAATGTACCCAATCAATCTCTGGTCATCAGATTCGAGAAGTTGTAGCAAAGTCCAAATAGCAATGTGCTGGAATGTCGGGTCGCCGCTTGCGAGAAACCGGCTAAGGTAACCGTGAATGCCACCGTTAGGATCCGCCCAGTCGCGCACGAAAATTGAATAGTCTCCCACTACCACACGTTAGTCCATGAACTCTGCATTAACAAGCCCGTAGGCTAGCGGCTCAAATACCTTTGGATGAGAGATTCCCCAGGGCTGCGGCACTGTTTCCTTGCACTTCAATACTCTCCGACTCGGTGAGAGGGATCAAAACATCAAAGACGCCGAGGTTCAGAAGATGCGGTTTCAATTCGTCGCTGAGGGCCAGCACAGCGATCGCAGCCGTCATCTCGGATTGTACGCTAAGAGGGACGCGAAGAACCAGGTCCTTGCACTTTTGAACCGCTCCGGCCTGAAGAACGAGCTCCTTGTTACGGTCAGAGCTTGCCGCCAAATTCCGCAGGGTCGAGATGGCGTGACATTGTATCTCCTCGTTGTCAGTCGAGCCGAGCAAATCAACCAGAGGTTTGAGGAATCCCGCGTCGATGATGGGAGATTCGTTGAGGGGGTGTATGGAGATGTTGCGAATGCATGCGACGGCGGAGAGGATCAGGGGCAGGTAAGAGGATTGTAGGAGGCGCAGCAGCGGCGAAAGTCCCTTCGCTCGCACAATCTCAAGCTGGTATTTTTCATCGGAAGCCAGATTGCGCAGTGCCAGAGCAGCTTGACATTGGACCTTTGGTGTCGAGGAATCCATGAGATGCACAAGCGACTGGACCAATCGAGACTCGGTCTGCGCTAGTCGTTTGCGGTTCGACGAATCGACGGCGATATTGCTTAAGGCAGTAGTGCAGTAATATTGTACATCAACATCGGAGGAGGATAGCAATTGGACCAGAACAGGAATGGCCCCTGCGTTGACGAGTTGTTGTCGGTTGTCATCTGCGCATTCTGTTAGCGAGGTTGGGTTGTCGCTGTTGTAGTGAGGTGTCTGACCCGAGTGCGTCATATTCAGCAGCGCGCCAGTCGCATTACGCTGTACTCGCATGTCCTTCGATTTTGCCAGCCGGATCAATGGACCCAATGCGCCGGAGCGGGCAATTTTCGCCTTGTTATCCTCGTGGGTAGCCAGGTTCGTAATACAACCAACGGCATTACATTGGACCTCGACATTAGGGGACATCATCTGCCGTATTAGGGGAGCCAGACCTCCCAACGCGACGATCGACACCTTGTTCTCCGCTGGACCCAATCAGCAAAGGCGATTACAGAGGAAGGGAAAAGCCCCACCGTTCACAGCCAAGTTTCCAAGTGCTGCACTGGCCGCCCGTTGCACTTCAATGTCGGAGCTCTGCAGTAAGAAAAGGATAGGCTCGAGAGTGTCCCGATCGACTTCGCGTACATCTATGACCGGGTAACTCAGCCGTCAGCCATTGCCGTAATCAATCCTATGCGCGTCGTACGTACCTCGCTCTGTGACCTCAGCAAAGGTCAAACTTGCACTTCGCTGAAGTTCTACATTGTCGGAATACACAAGAGTGCTCAAGGCCCGAAGAGGCTCGCCATTGAAAAAATCAATCTCTTGACGTTGTTGCTGTCGCGCATGTGTGAGTGATGCCGCAGAGATACGGTCACGGCGTGAGAGAGGACGGGGCTTACCGCATCGAGGAATTGCAGCAAGTCAGAGACTGCTTCGCGTTCATTGTCTGCCAAAGTGGATTCATAAATCCCATCCCTAGAGCGACCACCGATCGGACCGAGGCATGCCGAGATATGACACCAACGGTCCACCGTCGATAAGCAGGACAAACAAGCGCTCGTAATTCCACTCATGTCTTCGGTTGTAGAAGCCCGCAGGACCAGGAAGAGGCCCCGCAAGCAATGACTTCAAGGACGACAGATGGCGACAGGACGCGTAAGTGCGATCGTAGATTGGGTGGGCAGCCACTCGTCTGGATCTTGTTCTTGCTTCCTTGTTGCTTTCCTTATTGCATCAAGGACGAACAAGGCGGTATACGTGTATAGGCAAGAATAGCTCGCAATAGAGATTAACGATCGGGAATCGATGGGATGAAGGAGGAAAGATCGAATGGGCGATAGAACAACAAAGAAGGGGCCGGGGGGGGGAGGCTCTGCTGATACTAGCGGCTGGGAGATTGCGAGACGGCAGGATGGATGGTTCGGTTAGTGAGCACCGCTTTTAAGTAGACGAGGCGGCGGATGGGAAGTTGATGCGAGAGCAGGAGGGTCCAAGTTTCTTTGTCCCTGTCCCTATGTTCCCTGTATTCCAGCAGTCACTTTTATGCTGACATGGGAAAGTGGCCCGATCGGAGAAGAGGATGAGGGAGAAGATCGGATACAATAATCGAGGAGAAGAGGGAGATTGAGGGGGAGGGAGAGAAATGGGGAACGAGGGATTGGGGGGAGGGAGAGAGAGAGATTGGGGAATGGGGAAGGGAAAGAGAGGAGGAAGAAGAAGAAGAAGAAGAACTGGAGAAGAGAAAGAAAGAGACGGCAGCTCGCAGTAGCGGGTAAGTAAAGTCACTGAGCAGCACAAGCAGCAGCAGCAGCAGCAGTGGTTGTAGCAGTAGGTAGTTTAGTTGGTGAATGGTGACATTACAATAGTGGAGGTTGGGAGGAAGCTAGCAAAGCAAGCAGGCAAGTAAGCAGGCAAGTAAGCAGGCAAGAGCGCGCGCACTCCATCATCTGCCAGTCTGAGAAAGCTCCACCGGTCGGAGATCTTTACAATCAGTCTACCAGCATTACTCAGTAACTAACCTACTGATATTGCAATCTTCTATCAGGAACAAACACCTGCGATGGCTGCACTATCCATGAACATCCAATTGACCAGATGATCCCCGGTTCCTGGTCTCAGATTCCCCAACTTCTACGGAAATCGAATTACGTACTACTTCGCGACTCTGTTATAGCAGT
Organism: Aspergillus uvarum CBS 121591; assembly: GCF_003184745.1. NCBI lineage: Eukaryota > Fungi > Ascomycota > Eurotiomycetes > Eurotiales > Aspergillaceae > Aspergillus > Aspergillus uvarum. The sequence continues at coordinate 11,211 of NW_020291405.1, read as the reverse complement.
GTCTGACTATTGTTTATCTCTCCCATCCATCGTCATCGTCATCTCGTCATCTCTTCTTTCTTCCTTCTCCCACCGCTTCTTGCTGGGTTGATCTTTCAATCGCAACTCAATTCAAAATCACACTTATTATGGCTCTTATGGTTCACTAACTGATAGTCAAAGTCTCTACCAATTTCATACGCGGCGAAAACGTCCTCTTCCTTCAAGCGAACCAATCGAACCCTCCTCGTCCTTCACCGATGCCCTCGTTATCATGGGGGCAGCTTTGCCCCGGTTCCACCTCGGAAGCTAACGGTTCACTCCATGATCACTACTACCCAGTACCCAGGGCCAATTGCGCCACTGGTCTTGGGTTGACATTCTTCGCGGTCGACCAGCTCGACTGGTCTGAGTTGCGGTGAAACCTATTTTACACGATGCTTAGACGGTGAGGTTCTAAACAACAACTTGAGCTCACCCGAAGGGTTGCAATATGATCGATCACCAGACAGATGGTGAATGACCCAACTGGTCCCCCCCCCCTTTTCATCACAAATATATATTGTTCGGGTGGTTGCAGCCGAGACGCTTGCTTTCCTATCAGCGGGGCGCGCACTCATATATGTCTCGCATTGCATTGTTTATTCCCATGCCTGAAAAGTCCATCAAGATAGACGGGACGCAGCTGTCGACGTGATCAACCGACCAAGCCCTGCCGGTTTGTCATATCAATCTAGTTGACGTTCTGTCCACGCTTCAGGGTAATCAACCCCACTAGGGGATGTCTCCCAGCACCAGCCAGAGGAATGCCAGTCCACCCCCCGCGCGACCCTCGATGATCGCCAATGGACAGGCGTGTGCTGCGCTTCCACGTGAGATGATCCCGGCCGATGGCTGCATCACATGGAGGGCCGCGCCCGTGACCGGACCGAGAGGCGAACAAGCAGAGGCAGGTAACATGCGCTCAGTTCCTTCCCCGCAAAGCTAATCCAGCCTGAGATTCTGGGCCACTGCTGTAATCAACGTCTATCACTTCACCAACTCCACTGATAACTCGTAGCTCTTCCTGCGTGGCTTGCCGCATCCGTGCCTGGTAGGAATGAAGCGAGCTGTGGCGGTAAGGGCCAAGACATGCTCTCAAATTCAGTGATTTACCCCCAAAGAGATGGAACCCATGGAAATCCTCCGTTGGGCAATGTTCGAGGATTCAATCAGTGGATCTCTTGCTGGATGTGCAGGAACTAAGGTATCCATTGACACGTCCAAGGGAAATGCTCCGAGCAAATGTAGCGAGTAGTTATTGGGTTGGATTTGGTGAAGAACAGCGAAATCAGAGCAGTGTACGAAGTAGGGACTAAGTTCCATGGGTCTTCTAGGACGGGATGAAGAGAGGGGGTGAAACTGCTCAAAATGGTGCGATGAATCTTCATCAGGTTCTTCGCTCTTCGTCTTCTTCATCATCATCATCGTCGTCGTCGTCTTCCTCTCCCTGCCTCTCTGCGCCCGTACACATTAGCCCATAGCCCATAGTCCAGTCCAAACATTCCACTCGCCCCACTGGCAGTCGATCTTACCATTTGACTCGCATGGTGGCCATCTCTTTCCGGCATTCCAGTTTCATTCAATCATTTAATCGATCATTCAGTATTGCCCGGTTCTGGTTTTGTTCTTGTTCTTCTCCTTGTCTGTTCACGCCCTCCTGGCTTTTTCTTCTCTCCTTCTCCCTCCTCTCTCTCTCTCTCTCTCTCTCTCTCTCTCTCTGTCGCGCGCGCTTTCTCTCTCCTCCTTCCCCTTCCCTTCCCTCGCGCTCTCCTGTGTGTCGCATTGGAGCATAGATATCGTCTTCGAGAAGCGCCATAACTCACCGAACCGATCGGAACCACTGACTGGCGCAGAAGATCCCAATTTAGGGCTGTCGCGCTGATCGCACGAGATCCAGTTTTGCCCAGTCCATCCATCGGCCAGGGAGTCAGGGACGAGGGACAACCAAGATTCAGGGATCGATCGGGAGGATCTCTTGTTCGTCGCCAAATTGATAACTGTGCTTTGTTGTTGCTGCTGTTGTTCTCTTTGTTTTCTGGAACAAACATATATACACTCACTGTACACGCACGCACGCACGCACATACAGATACACTCACACCCATACTCTCTCTGATTGAATGATTGTATGATTACTATCTTGTCTGTCCTCCCGCCGGACCCAGTGCAGTCCAGCCCGACCAACAAGAAATCAGTTCCACGTTAACTTAACCCCCCCCATGTCTTCTGTTTCTGTTTCCGCCTCCGCCTCTCCCTCCTCCAACCTCCTCCCCTCCTCTCCCTCTCCTCCCTCCTCCGACTCTCGTTTACGTCCTCTCCGTCGCCTTAGTCAACTGCGTGCCTACACTCAACTTCATTTTTCTTCCTCTTCCCCTCCACCTCCACCTCCACCTCCACCTCAACAGCAACCACAACCCCGTGTCAGTGTCGCCTCCTCTTCCTCCTCGTCCACCAACAGCCAGCGGGTTTCCCGTCGTCATACTCTCGGTAGTCGAGTTTCTTGGTTTTCAGCCGCCTCCACCGGACCCGAATCTTCAACCTCGACAGTGGGGACAACCAGCCGGGCCCCATGTCCCGAAAGTGAACATCAGTCCACGTTCGCCCGCTATAGCTCGGTTTTTTCCCCCAGCTACCGTGGCCTCGAACTCGACTTGCGCTCCCAGCCATCCCCTACAGAATCGTCCAACACTCCTCTTCGCAACGAGACGACCGCTGGGAATCAGACGCAAGAAATAATGGCGCGACCCCGAGGTTCATCACAAGCTGTCGAGGCGAGGCCCCACGGGGAGGTGTCGAGCGCAGGGAACATTCAGCCCGGCGCCCTTGAGAGTCCCGATCCAGTCGTGTCCGAAAGCCCGTGTACTTCGTCCCCGCGACCAAAACAAAAAGCCACCATCCGTTTTTTTCCTCACCAAGACTCGCACGCTAGCAGCCGCCCTTCATTGCCTTTCATCCCGATTTCTCGCACATTGCCATCCGATAGTTGTGTTATTCGCGTTGGGCGATACTCCGAGCGGGATGGCACGCCCGTGGCCAACCCCACAGAGCCTTCCGATGCCCCTGTCGGGTTCAAATCAAAGGTCGTGAGTCGCAAACATTGCGAGTTCATGTATCTGAACGGACAGTGGCATGTCAAGGATGTCGGCAGTTCGTCGGGCACCTTTCTCAACCACATGCGACTGAGCCAGCCGAATATCGCCTCCCGACTCTATACTATCAAAGATGGAGATATTGTGCAGTTAGGCATTGACTTCCGCGGTGGCGAGGAAATGATCTTTCGCTGCGTCCGCATACGGATCGAATGCAACCGGTCCTGGCAGCAGCAGCCCAATGAATTCAAGTATGTGAAGATACCTAGAGTGACCAATGCGATATGAACGAAGCTAACGGAGAAATAGCAAAAACACCGAAAATCTTATCAAGAATCTTGGAAAGGGGGATACCGCAGATTACTCTGGATGCCGAGAATGCTCCATTTGCCTAGGATCTGTTCTAGTAAGTTTTCAACGTCTTCAACTGGCATTACCGTAGCTAACAAGTCTCGAAGCGCCCTTACCAGTGCCTGTTCATGGCCGCGTGTGCCCACGTCTGGCACTACAAATGTGTCAGCCGCCTGATCCATACGCCCGACTACCCTATGTTCCAATGCCCCAACTGCCGTGCCTACACCGATTTAAGTGCGGAGGTAGACGATACCAACGACTTTGAGGAGCAAGAGGAATCAAAATCCGCTTCTGCGGAAGATAAGCCCGACGCCCTGGAACCCGCCCGGTCGGAGACACATACCCCTCAACCGGATCCCAACGCTATTACACAACCCTCGCGGACCTCTGGTGATGAGCGTCGCCCCGAGAGTCGACTCCCTGTCGAGGCAGGACTGGCCGCCAATATCGAGAATATGCGGCTCCAAGATCTAGATGCGTCGGATGATAGTTCCTCCCAACCGCCGGCGCCTACATCGAATCCTGATCCCATTCCGTCAAATGAAGTCCCCGGCTGGCAGTCGTTGACGCAGTCGTTGACCCAGTCATCCTCGTCCACTCAAACTCGCCCGGCCCAATTGCGTGCTGAAACGCCCGTGCGCTCTGAGTCGTCGGACGAGAACCCTCTGACGCCGTTGAATGACTCGGGCCCTTTGGCCCTCGACGGCCGGGCTGCAATGCCCTAGCCCAGGTCCCGCTACGCTGCGTTCCCGGGAATTTAAATCTGCACTGAGCAAGACGTTTGCTCTAGCGAAATCTGCATTTGTTGTGACCTCGGCCATCATCACAACCGTCGCGCTCTTTCATTTCCCGCTTGCATTTCCGTTCCAGCCCACGTCGTTCTCATCATCATTTTCTATCATGTTTTTTCTTTTCAGCCTAAGCATCGAGCATTGCGGTCCAACCCGTTGATATGACTTATACCCATTCTGAAGCAACCCTTTCTTTACTTCCCAAATCTGACCTTGAGGACGGTATTTTCTGGAACGGCAGCTGTTCGACCACCTTCCTTCGCTCATAGGACTTGTCTAATTTCTCGAAGGTGCATTCAGAGGACCCCCCCCCCCCCCCCGAGTCGAATTATCTCTTGTTTCCTTATCTCTCTAATTCCTCTAATCTGTGTGGGTGTTTATGGTGTACATACATACTCGTCCGGTAGTTGAACGCCTGCATATTGAACTTTTCCTTTCCAATCCCCCCATGGGTCACTCACCGTTGAATTCAGGTGTTCAAGGCTGCACAAAGCCTGCGTAACATGTCTCCCTCACCCAGCAGAACCAGTTTCACCCGCAAACAAACGAAGAGGAGAGAGAATAGTTAATCTCTTACGCGCATGATGCATCTACCCATGTCCACCCAGTCCCGATCTGAAGGTATGCAAGAGGGGCGCCAGCCACCTGGCCTGGCGAACTGCTGCAGGTCTCACCTGCAAATGCCACCCACCCACCGGGTAAATCCTGGCCACCCACACAGCACAGCACCAGTACAGTACTTCATTCGAAATCGGCATCATGTGACCTGGCTCGGTTGTCTATTCGGGTCTATCTCTGTACTGTCCCACCTCTATCCTATAAGACCAGGCTACGTAGACATTGAGCGTGCTTGTGTCCATGACCAGCGCAACGCTAAAATCCCCCGCGAAACCCTCCGCATCTACGGAGTAATCTGGGCATGAATCGCGGGGGCTGTGAAGTCATGCATACCGCATACCACCATCCCAGATCCTGGAATGATGGGCAAGGGGAGGGGAGGGGAGGAGAGGGGGTGTCCTGCCATGGGAACTTAATGGGTTCGTTTCGGCACTCGGGACTAGATCACCTAGCTTTCCGATTTGTGAATGAATATTTGAGAGAAGAGGGGGGGGGGGGGCCGGGGGTGAATTTTATATCCTTAACGAGTTTCATCATCGGCAGTCTTCAGGTTGTCAATAACTTGCTCGCGTGGGTGGTCGATTATTGCAGTGGTTGGAGGAGGCGGGCAAGGCTTAGCTACCATCTGCCATGGTTTTGTTCTACACTTTACCAAGGGTGGGTTCGGGTTCATTCAGCGATGATTCAAGATTACTCAGTCTGAATTCCGTCGGCGAAACTAATACGAGAGAAACAGGAACTTTCTTATTTTGAATATTTCATTCAGTTGATAACATATCAATCTCGATAAAGTACATGGTAGGAAAAAGAAATCAAAGCATCATTAAACTTGCTTGGTATCAAACAAGAGCAACAGTGGCAACAAAGCAAGCGCACGTAGGCAGGCATAGCAACAGGTCATAACAGCATTATTAGGTGTGAAAGCACAAATGAAGGGATCGAGAGAAAAAGCGAGTTCTTCAACTTTGACCCAAGTTCTCCTCTTCTTTTTATGTCTTTTGCGTCTCTAAATGTCTCTCTTGCTGGATCAACTTAGAAACCACGCTGAGTACCGAGGGTACCACGGTTGTCCAAGTCAGAGTCCACGCGGGGATCCATCTTGTTGGCCATGTCGGAGCGGTGGGGGCCGGCGGTGGCTCCGGTGTTGTAGCTGCTGCTGGCCATACCCTGGTGACGGGCACGGTTGTCAAGGTCAGAGTCGACGCGGGGGTCGGCCTTGTTCATCATGTTGGAGCTGTGAGGGCCGGCGTTGGTGCTGCTGCCGCCGAAGCCGGTGGTGGTGGTGGAGGTGGTCGGGCCGGCACCGTAGCCTGCGGCACCGGTGGAAGAACCATAGGCACCGGAATCGGTGGGGGCTCCGCCGTAGCCGCCAGTAGTGCTGCTGCCGAAGCCAGCGCCAGTAGAGGTGGAGTGGTGAGCGGCACGGTTGTCACGGTCTGAGTCGACGCGGGGGTCCATCTTGTTGGCCATGCTGGAAGAGTGAGGGCCCTGGGCGCCGCCGAGAGCTTCGTGGCGAGCACGGTTGTCGCGGTCAGAGTCGACACGGGGGTCGGCCTTGTTCATCATGTTGGAGCTGTGAGGACCAGCGTTGGTGCTGCCGCTGTAACCACCAGCAGTGGTGCTGCCGCCGTAACCAGTGCCAGTAGTGCTGCTGCCGAAGCCAGCGCCAGTAGAGGTGGAGTGGTGAGCGGCACGGTTGTCACGGTCCGAGTCGACGCGGGGGTCCATCTTGTTGGCCATGCTGGAGGAGTGAGGGCCCTGAGTGCCGCCGATAGCTTCGTGACGAGCACGGTTGTCACGGTCAGAGTCGACACGGGGGTCGGCCTTGTTAGCCATGTTGGAGCTGTGAGGACCAGCGTTGGTGCTGCCGCCGTAGCCACCAGCAGTGGTGCTGCCACCGTAGCCAGCTCCGGTGGTAGTGGAAGTAGGGTGAGCGCGGTGGTCACGGTCAGAGTCGACGCGAGGATCGGCCTTGTTAGCCATGTTGGACTCGTGAGGGCCCTGGGCACCACCCATGGCTTCGTGGCGAGCACGGTTATCTTGAGAATGGTATGTTAGCAGGAAGTCTTTGCCGGGGTGGTGTTGCTGTGTACTTACCAGCATCACTGTCCACGCGGGGGTCCAGCTTGTTGGCCATCTTGGAGTTGTGAGGCCCGTGGTTGTCGGAGGCAGTGTTCTCGGTCTTGTTCTCGTGGTGGTGGCCGGTGACCACGTCCTTAACCTTGTGGATGATGTTCGACATGATGAGTGATTTCAATTGATAGATGGAGAGAAGTAATGTAGAAGAGTGTGGATAGTGTGCGTTTGGTTGAAGCTTTGGTAGTAAGTGTTGATTGTGATAGTTGGATAGATGAAGATGTTCTGGAGATGGATTGGAGCTGAATTTGGGAGGATTATATAGCTTGTTGCCTGGGGGGAGAAATGAGGTGGACAGGACATATGACGTAAGGCTACGTAGGCTGGGAGTCAAACGGGCCGTTGGTGAATACCACGCACCACCTTTACGAATTGAGCCTTGGTACAACTGTTTGTTTGACTCGTGAATTCACCAGAGGCCGGCGACGACATGACGTCGTGATGTGCTAATCGATGGTCAGCCCTAGATCGGCAGGTTCTGGTTTTGCATGTCTATCATTCCGTCCAGAATTAAACACTCCAGGCAAGCCTCGACCCGCTGCGGGAACGGGGGGGGGGACTCGGGAGTCTGGAGCAATTACGTGTGGGGCAGGGACAGCTTAAACTGGGTAGGGTGCGTAGGAGAAATCAGTTTAGCATAGGAAGGGACCAAAGGGACCAAAGGGACCAAAGGGACCAAAGGGACCAAAGGGTCAATTCTCACTACGTATGAGTATGAGTACGAGTATAGTACTGTACTTAGTAAGGCTGGCTGGCCCTCAAAAAGCCGGTTGCGCATTGCCGATCATGACTTCAGCCCAGCCGGCCCTTGATGTCGGCGGCGTAATCAGTAAGCCTGGTCATTGGTCCGAGTTGTCTGGCATTTGCGGGGGACAGCCTTGGATTGGCTGCTGCTGCGGGAAGCTGCTCCACTGCAGGCACCTCATTGCTGGCACCTTCCCCGATCCGTACAAGTTCCATCTGGGAATCTCAACCAGGCAAAGCGTCTTGAGCTTAGTCATTCCCTTCCGCAACGGCCACTCTCCGAGCTTCATCATGGAACCATAGGTCATCCTGAAGATCTTCATCAAACCAAAACCACAAGCCAATTCTAATTATATCCCTTTGCCATACTTGTCGATCATGAATTCATTTCTTACCGCCATCCATAATCATCGACTCGCCTGCTTACATCACTGACTGTCCTGTGCCAGCGGAAAGAAATGCCTTCCAGCACATGCCACCTTCTCTGGCTGGCAGCATGATGCAAGACTACCCAGCTGACTCAGGACAATGACGAAAAACCCATCGCAGGGGCTGAGCTGTGGACTCACTGGGAATTGTGTCTTCTACAAGCGTTTGGAATTGACAGCATCGTACCTGGTCTCCTTATGCGCAGTAGTCCTGAATGATTTTGTCTGGTATATGGCATGGCTAGGGAGTCCGGTGCGGAGACTCTATCCTTTGCTACTAAGTACATAGTATGTACACATACTTGCTCTTTCGGCTGTCAAACCTTGATGCATGCTGCTAAGGACAGTATCAGCGGCTAGACCCACTCGAGATCATGCATACAACTGCCCCAGTTCAATTGCCGATGTTGTTCTAATTGTGCAAGATGTTCAAGTCAAATGCGAAACGGATGGTTTGTAGAAACAACTTCTCAACCTATTAGTCTCAACTGAGATTATTGAGAGAATGTCCGATCATCCCAGCCGAGAAGACAATATCCAACAAACGCTGCTATTTGACTAACTCCGAGGTTGTAGTTGTATAGTTGTATATGCTCAACCTAGACACATATCCCCCCAATCCAGAGACCCCAAGAAAGCATAGAGAGTTTGCCAATGACAAACTCACAGTAGACCGATAACGGCAGATTTTTACTGTTCTTATCCCACTCAGAGCTGCAGGAACGAAGGCTCTTTAAAAGACTTATATCAAATGATGCTTTCAAGCCTCCGGCTCGTCACGTCAATGCCCTACAGACTCCCTTCAATCCTGCCTTGGCTCTCTTCCTTCGCTTTTCTCTTCCTTCCTTCGTCTTTTCTTCTTTGTGTTCGCGCGTCTTCAACCATAAGTGTTTCATAAAGTCCACTCACCGCATCTTGGGATGCCTCGACAAACGCTTTCTGAAGTATGTATCGCAAGACAACACATGAAACATCCAACGCTGAAAGCCTGAACATTGAACATCAATCAGGCGAATGACTTTGAAACAAGTGAGACCTTGTTCAACGCTCATCTCAAGCTCGCTCCCAGCCACCAGCACGACAGGAGAGAGACATGCGTCGTCAGTAGTGACATGGCTCCCTAGGACGTCCATAACACGATGGCGATAGGTATACTCAGATCAGCCTAGACAAGGATCTAGCTCGAAAACGTGATTAGTACTTCCTTAGCCAAACAGAACCGTGAAGTCTGGTGTGCTTGTTGCTTCCTGCGATCTTCTGTCTCTCGACCCCCGCACAATCCCAAACCGATCAGGGCCAACGGAAGTCAGGGTCCAGTTTGTATGCCTTCTCAGTATTGTCATCCAGAGAGTCTCGCAAAACAGCCTGGTCTCGGATTGCTAGCAGTGTGGTATCCAGCCTTTCGAGCATTGTCTCGGTTCAAGCCAGCCAACGTACTCGTTACTATCGTTCAAACAAGCAGCAAAACGAAACATACAGGTATGCAAGTAGTCCCAGTCTTCAGTTACTCCGATGAAAGTCTCTGACCATGGTTCAACTTCTAGAAGCGGCGCCAAGGGGGTAGTGGAGGTAATCCATGCGCTGGATGAGACACACTGGTGCTTTAAAACTACCCAGAGTCCCTCGTTTGGGGCGGGGTGGAGGAGCCACGACATGGGATGATTACTTTCAGTGACCTCGCCAAGTCAGCCACATTGCGCATGGAGAAGAGGAACAACGAAATATCCGTTTGCTTTCGTCCGGATGTCATCATGATCGGGCGGTGATGGCTGGGTATCAAACGCGCCGGGCCTAATGTCTCGGATGCAGCAACAAACGGCCCTTACGATACTTCTGCACGGTCAGCAAGCCATGCCAGCACTAGGATTGCGCCAGACAACCACCATGCAAAGGAACACACTTACCGAAGGCCAGTCCAGGCCGTATCCGGGCATCCCCCATGGTTTCTTTCCTCCAAGAATACCAAGGTATAAAGCCCCGGATGTTTTCCCGGTCCTGCATGATTCTCAAGATCATCATCGCCTGCAACCATGGTTACATCCTCATTCAAACTGTACCTTTCTGTTCGAGATTATCATCATGAGCGTGGAACATCTGGGTGACATGACTGAGCATGTGCTTGGGTGTCTTCAAGATATCCCTGACATCAAGGATTATAGACTAGCCATCATTGGACATCTGGCCATTGGTCGTCAACGTCCTGGTTTCGAATCATTCATTGACCCTCTCCTTAGGACAATGCAGAATGATGATGTTAGTGCAAACCCCCATGACAGCTGCCACTGATTCGCGGCCGCCCATTACTGACAGCTTTCGCGCAGCGGTACGCAGTGGAAATCCTCTTCGAGCAATGGGAGGATGATGACAACCACGATCTTCGAGACGTGGACTGGTGGTTCAAGAGGCAGTTGGTCCAGTTACGGCCCACCCAGTTGCGTATTGAGAACGGCCAGTTGAGATACCACCACCATACACAAATCAAGTTTCATTTCCTCGAAAAGCCTCGTCCACGGTCACGGACGAAATACTACCTCCACGCTCCGCTAGTAAGACATATAATCGGAGAAATGCGCCACTTATACGATATTATCGATGTGGACATGCTTCCATATGCACCAACAGAAACTTCTCTGGCGATCATGGTCGCCCGGTATACGAGTACGAAGGGGTGTTTGCTCCCGGGAGAGCGTAGCCGGGCTATCGCGAAGGAGGTCGAGGCTCTTTTGGATGCTCTCACATCACATAGCAGAACTGCGCAGCAGGGTGGTGTGCGGGTACGTTGCGCAGATCAACTTCGATGGACGACCTACCACAAGAGGTCTTTATTCTCCTGTGTCGGTAAGCTTCAAGAGCTTCTGAGCTGGAGAGGCCCCGAGGGCAGAAAAGAGCTGAAGTGGAAATTGAACATTGATCGAGAACGATTGGGCCAGCTGTGGGCCTCCCCACGCAGAGAGACTTCGAATATGTGATCAGAGATCCCTTGTCGGTTGCGTGAGAATGATCAAAGTCCGCGAATAATTTTGGGTGTGG
>NW_020291404.1:0-86562 GCF_003184745.1 Aspergillus uvarum CBS 121591 | reverse complement strand
ACCGGTGCCTCCCGGGCTGCCGGGCGAATCGGGATCCGGAATAGGGTCCCACCTCGTGGCTAAAATCCTGGATAGGCTACTGTGGGGTCGCTTTATCAGAATTCCATAATCACTTACTCAGAACTTACTCAGTACTTGAGAGGGTAAAGATCTCGCAACGGCTATCATGAGCTAAAGTCCCTGGAGGGTCGTCGGTGGGTCGGAAGTATGCCAACACAGGCGCGGGCCGCGGTGGCAACCGCCCGCTGCGGGCGACGGTCGACCCCCCTCGGGGGCGAGGTCTCGCCCAAGGCGACCGAAGCCCGGGGGCCCTCTGGCCGCCGGCACCGATGGGGTCTGTGGATCATTGGCCGCTGGCCAGCGTTTCCGTCCAGATTCCCGGGGGGAGCCGCCGTGCGATATCCGCTGTTCGCCAGCGTGCTCGCGCGGTCCGGTCCCCCCACCCGAGGCCCGTATGCACAACATGGTTGATTCCAGCCTACACAATTGAGGTAGTAGATTGGTCAACGTAATTCCCTCCGAGACGCGCGCCTTGCTAACCACAATCTGCAACTCCCGAAAGCTTTTCTTCATGGATAACTCGTATTAATCTACATTAGCCCTCTTCCTGATCGCTCTGCATCCAGCAAGCATTCTGTGAGGAGCTTGAGTCCAGGAGGGTCCAGGCGGGCTGTAGAGTATACGCGGTAGACTAAATGCCCTTCCGTATACGAGAAGATAAAGTGGATGTCCACTTTCCAATCAGCTTTGTCCTTTCTCAAGAGACTATAGGGTCTCTCTCGGATGGCGGCGGGCGCTTGTAGGCTAAATGCGCCTCATATGACAATGATTTTGACGGCGGACAATCAGATAACCGGACGGCTGTTCGCTCTTCCGTACACGGCGCGGACTCTCGCCGAGATCCAGGTGTGTCTGCCCTTGACTCGTATTACCCTGGAAACCGGGCACTTTCTTGATGAATTCGGGTCTAGCAATACAAGCTACTAAGGTGTGATCATCCCGTGTGGCAGACTGTGTAGCATGGGAGAGAGAACGGCCGGGCCGAGTCTGCTTCTCGTGAGGACGGGCCGGTTTTGGCTTAATCGACGGCCGACACGCCGTTGAATTGCATAGGAAAATAGTACTTGTTTTCACCAAAGTTCGACAATGTGATGCTGCAGATTGCTATGAAAGTCACAAGAAAAAGAAAAAAAAAAAAGTCATTACCAAGCTATTCATCCACCAGGCATGTCGAGAAAATTCAACGTTATGAGTAGCTACGCCGCTACCGTCAGTCAATGCCGCGTCCAAACGAGGGGCATCTGCCCTACTAAGAGCCAAGAGCTCTAGGCTACTTGAAAGGCAGAATGGAAGCTTTCTAGAATTCTTTAGCAGGATCATGTCGGGTGGGGAGTCAAAACGTTAGGTTTGTCTCAAAGAAATCTCGGCATGGTCGGGAATTCTGCCCCAGGAGCGGTGAGCTAAATCGCTGAGCCCATCCGCGACGGCTGCTAATTGGCTGAGATCTTCCGTCGCCCTGATTGGCGCTTCGCATATCAGTCACATGACACGTTTTTCAACCGGGGACGGAGTGGTAAGAGGGCCACCAGGGGCAGGTCCAGACAGTAGGACTGAATCAATGCACAGATACCTACATATTCATAGATAGTTACCCATACAAGGGCTCCCACGAGTGCCTGAAAAAGTGCGTAGAAAGGCGGATTACGGGCCCTCGTAGGGACTATGGTTGCTAAATATATAGTACCCCTCTACAGGGTGCCTTGACAACAGTAAAGTAGACCGGTTTTGCAAGAAATCAGGACTACGTAACAATCTCATCACGAAGCTCAAAATCCTATTCGGTGATTGTTAGAAGTGGGTACTGAAAGTAGCCGCAGACGGTCAATAATGCTTGTCAGCGCTGCTAAGTAATCCATCCACGTGATTCCAAAGGCCTTTTCATCTTGTTTACATACGGAACGTAGCTAGTTCAACCAACCAACCAACCAACCATCAAGAATCATATCAAACACGTCCCAGAACCTCCCCTGAAGCCTCTCAGTCCGTTGACAATGTCGCTTCCCAACCGTGTCTATATCTTCAAAGCATCGGCATGGTAGAAGATCAAAGAGGTTGATGATACCTCGGTAGAGGACATCCCGAGAACCCATGTCAACAGGTAGCAAGAAAATGATCTTCAAGTATTATACTCAAGAGGACTTTGGATGTGTTTGTTAGTGAAAAGCTTAGCATAATTCTGTCGGCATTCCTGAGTGATCCAGCCCACGTGATCCGAGGCGATTCACCAAGCGCGTTGCCCAGCTTGAGAACTTAGACAGTTCAACAGTCCAACCACCAAGAATTTAAGAACACATTCAAGATAGCCCGCCTCTGAGGCCTCAGATCGCGTACAAATCCAAATAAACAGGACGAAAGACAGGACAATATCTGACATATTTACCTTTCTTCCTGTAATCACACTGGATGAGGATACTGCTTCTATCTTGACACAATCAACCTGGAGATCAAGTGCAATACCGACCGGTCGATCGCCAGTGTTTCCCCCTCACCATTTTTAAGCAATTCACTGATGGCAAGAACATGTGAAGGGTTTAGCATTGACTTACTTATGTCTCCAAGCCTTTTCCCAGAAGATGGTGTGTCTCGACTCATATGCACTGCACCATAAAAGCTAGGACTTCATAAGTACACTGCTAAATCCTCAAGTACCGTTAATATTGGGACTTCTTGAGCTACGATACTTTACCCGAGATTATCTGGACATGACGGAGGAAAAGCGTTTCGACGAAGAAAAATGAATCCATCAAGAGATGTCGATGACTTGTCAAGAAGATTAGTCGAGCAAATCATTTCAATATTGGCAGTTTGGATCGGCTGATTGTCATCAGAAGTAAGTCTTTCAAACTCGCAATGTCAATTTTTGGTATCCGGCTAAAGAGACAAACAACACCGTGTTTCCAATTTCAATAAATGCTCATCCCAACTTGTACAGGCCACGAGGACCTCACATCGACATAAAATGCGAGAAGGTTAATGGTTTCCAGAGGAGATCTAGAGTAGCTAGCTACCAGTAGATAATTGATTGCATGTGGCATTTTCTTGGTCAGCCTTTAGCCTAAATACGTGGTTCATATTGTCTTCCGCATCGTTGTCCTCCTTTCGCAACACAAAACGGCCTCCCAATGGACGCTCTCTACGCAGTACATTTGACAGCTTTGAGCTCTTCGTTCTCTCAGGACGATGATGAGTCGAAAGCAGTCGAGTATTCAAGGCCAATCGATTGAACAAAATGGAGCATATCACTCTGGATTTGGAAGTGGTGCTACTCTGCATTTGGCCAGCATCGAATCAGGTGCAACTCGGAAGTGTCTTCGAGTATTTCTGAGAGGACCCTGGGGTCAATTAGAATTCGTATTGCGAGGCCGATCCGCGTGCGAGATATCTGCACAAATACACCTTGGGTACGGCTTGGCTCTAGCCTTAGATCATGGCAGTGGTGCATAAGATTCTATTCATTTTACTAACATGAGTCTCGAATGGAGATAGAAATCCGAATACGATTAGTTGGCTGTGTCTGAGCCGAGGTAGTTCCCGGCTAATCCGGCAGGACAGTAAGACCGAACACGATATGAGGTATTTGTCCAGTTCATGTGTGGTGCCTGATTTTAGCCAATCGGTGTGAATGGCTAAATCACCAAGTGCAAATCACTAGGTACTCGCCTTATGGGTCCTCCGCTGATTTATCCAAGCGGGCCCTGGATCTCACCTGTTCTTAATTAAAGAGATGGCAACTTATGGTTAGCAGCACTCCATCGGGTGAGTAGGTAGGATTTCTACAAGTATTTAAATTAGGTTCCCAGGAACAGGTGCAAGCCCCAACCAATGAAGGGTTGGCAACCGGTGCAACCAAGACATGGCCAAGACATTCCTCGTGCACGGTCCTAACCGTCCTCAAACAGCACAAATCAAGACGGCGCCCCGCAATGAAACCCCCCCGAAAATGGTCTAAGGCACGCACTATTCCCACTAGCGCGGGGAATGCTGGGTTCACGAGGCTGACCGTTAATCTCCGGGGATGCGACAAACCTCACCTTATAATCCCCCCGAACCCCTTGCTTCCATTTCGCCCACCAGTCATTCCAACTACCAGTCATTCTTTTCAGAATCCAGTCACTCGTTTACCTCCGATTCTATCTTTCCTGACTAAAGGCCTTGTTGTCATCTCGAGCATTCTTTGTATATACCCCTTTCTATAACCCACTTGAACCGCACTCCGCACCAGAACTGCAGTCCACCCAACACCATGCGTCTATCCACCCCCACACTGCTGGTGTCGCTGACATCGCTGGCCTCGGCGATCAGCATCACCAAGCCGGGCCTCAATGCCACCTACTCGGCCGGCTCCACCATCACCGTGAACTGGACGAGCGTCGACACCGACCCCAGCTACTTCAGCCTCTACCTGTGGAACTTCGTCTCGTGGCCGCCGACCTACGTGCCCCTGGCGCTGGACATCCCGACCGCCGACCTGACGCACCGCGTGCAGATCCCCTGCGACACCGACCCGGAGTGGGGCTACCAGATCAGCGGCATCAACGGCACCAACGTGTACATCATCTACGCGCAGAGCGAGAAGTTCACCGTCGCGCCGCCGGTGCAGCCTTGCTCCGACGTTACGAGCCCTTCGTCTCTCCCGGGGCTGCCGTCGCCCTCGCGCACCCCGGTGGCCGCCCCCACCTGCCCGGCCCCGGCCACGCAGACCGTTTATGTCACGGTGAGCCCCACCGGTTCCAGCTCTGTCTTGCACCCTCACCACCACACCGATCACTATGACCACCACCACCATGATCACTCTGCTTCTTCTATCCTCCCCGCTGCTACCCCCGCGATCCCCGTTGCTGTTGTCCCCGTCGTGACCTCCAAAACCGTGAAACCTGGAATCGTGCCTAAGACTATTGGTTGGTGTTCAGACTACGCCCACCCTGTGACCCTCGGGAATGTGCCCACGCCCACGGCGGCGGTGGTGGAGGTGTCGACCGGGCTGACGACGGCGATGGTGACTGCTGCGCCGAGTGGGGAGGGGGGTGATGTGGTGGTGGAGACGGTGACGACGACGGTTAGTGTGGTGGGGGAAGGGTGTAAGTTTGCTTGAGGATGGGTTGATCAGCCGAGTTTGTGCCACCGCTGTCATATATGTTGTGTATGATATACTGCAGTCGGAGAATTATCTAAACAAGCTCTATCATCCGACACCCATACTTCTCGCCACACTCCACATACGCTCATACACCCATACTACTCACCCACGACCCAACCTAACCCAAACAAACCCTAAGCCTAATCCCACCACCCCGAAGCCTTCACCTCCTCCCCCTTCACCCACCCCCGCCCCCTCCCAGCAATAGGCGTAGGCTGCAACCCCTCCCTGTGATACCCCCCCTGCACCACCCCCTGCAGAGCCCGCACCGGCGACTCCTCCTCCTCATCCGACTCCTCGCACCCGACCGACGCATACACACAAACCAACACCTCAGGCACGACCACCGGCTTCCCCAACCGCTCCAGATACGTGTCAATCTCCGCCCGCCGCGGCGCGATGCGATCCCAGGCCATGCCGATGAAGTAGTTGTACGGCAACAGTTCGTTGAAGAACAGCAGTTCGAAGAGCGTTTCCATCCGCAGGCCGTCGTTGGCACTGTCACCAGCTTGTCCGTCGGGACGTTGCGCCTTCTGTGGGCTGTTAGTTTCCTTGTCCCAGCTAGCTCAAAAAAAAATTACATCGCAGCAATCCTTCCCCCGACAAGAGTAGCAAGTCATGAATTTTCATCTCTCACTGGAACAAGAAAACTGCAACGGTATGCTAGAATGGAAGAAAAGGTCGAACATACCCAGCTAACCAAACAAACCTCCTCCCCCGCCATCCCACTACACGAAGTCAACAGCCCCACCGACCGGACAGGCGGCCGCTGCTGCACCAGCATGCGGCGCCAGCTGGCCTCTGGCCGCATATAGGCGGGCTGCTTTTCGGGGCGCGCGATGAAGTCCAGCGCGTGGAAGGGGAAGATCCACCCGTTCTCGGGCGGGGTGTAATGCGGGGTGAACGGCGGGAAGGCCCATGCTAGGAGAGGGTTCACTGCAGTTCTGTCTTTGTTTGGGCTGTCGGGGGTTAGCTTGGCCGGGCGGAAGAATAGGGCTTCTTGGAGCGGGAGGGAGGTTTGGATGAGGGTGCGCCAGGTGCGGCAGGTTAACTGGGCGGCGGTCAGGAGCGTGCGCGGGTCGAGTTGCGTGAGGATGAGCTCGAGGAGTTCGGGGGTGTTGAGGGTGTGCTGGGTTGGGGAGGGGGAGGGAAGATTCATTTTTTGGCTGTTTTCATACGCTTTGGGCTGTGAGGTTGGGGATGTTCGGGGGATCTGGAGGGGAAATAAGAGAGAGGGAGGCTCGTATCGGCCAGTCAGCCTTGTCCATCACGTGATGTTGTCTTCCTGTTTGACAGCTGGTGGGGTCCTAGCTTGGCTGCCCTCCAAGATTGTTTTGAGTTATTCAATTGAGGCTGAAAGTATCATCCGAGGATGGATGTGTATCGATATAGATCCCAGGCTGGTGCTTGTCTAGATACAGTGCACAGGTAGATGCTCCTGAGGGAGATGATTCTTGACCGCCGTCGCCAGCCGCGTATGACGTATGCACCTTATTAGACACTGTTAAGAGGCTCACAGCGCCCGATGTCTTACATTCATATCGCAGCAAATATCCCATTCCACCGCCTGCGGATCATTTTGACTGCTCACTCCACTGTGTCTTACCGAGTGCCAGGCTAGCCCTTTGATCTTCCCCACAAAAGGGGTTCCACCCTCTCAATCTTGATCCGGCGCCAAGCCTACATGATTTGCAGCCGTTGCACTAGATGATTTGGTTCTTGTAGTTAGTATATGCTATAAGATATAGCATTATTCTGTCTAAATCAGCACATGCAGTATGAATGTATAAAGCTCGAACCGTTGTCCATTCCATTTATCCACTACATAGAACGAAGTCCACCCAGTTTGTTAGGCTATGCACCCTTGCCCAGCAAACAAAGTATTAGAGGAAAAACCAAGTCGCAAGAGGTCTGTAACACGAAGGTCAGAAATTGCTTAACATTACCCAACAATGACAGGAGCCACGGATAGTTCCTAGCCTCAGCCATTCTAACACTCTTGCAAACAAAACCAATAAATCACCACTGCACGATGTAAACACCCCCCAACCCAAACCCTACCCAAACAAATCCTCCGGCCTCACAATCTCCCTCCGCAACATCTCCGCCACCACCGGTCCACTATCGCTATAAAACTGGAACCTCTGAATCCGAATCCCCTCATTTACCGTACTTGGCGTCCTCACAAACCGAAACCGAAACATGCTCTCCACCGCCAGATCCCACTCCCGCCCATCCAAATCCCGCACCTTTCGGTCAGCAGGGCGTTTCCCGTCGGGCAACTCGATAAACAAGGTCCCCTCGCCGACAAACTCCCATCCACCGCCTTCGTCCTCACAGTCCACCACGCACACCCAGCTGGGCTCGTGGTGCGATCCCGCAAACGCCGCGTACTCCTGCCGCATCGCCTCCCACGCGGGCAGCCCGCCCGTGCATCGCTCGCCGTTGGGTTTGACGAATACGAAGTCTGTGGTTACCCAGTCGGTGTAGGGCGTTGTCCAGCTCTGCCGCGTGTCCCAGGCGTGCGTGCATTTTTCCATCCAGGCCAGGGCGGGGTGCTCGCGGGCTGGGTCCCAGTTTTGGGTGCGCGTGATGTAGGCTGGGGTTTTTGGAGGGGTCATTCTTTTGTTTTGGTTTGGTGGAGGTTGGGGTGTTGGGAGGTGGGTTGAGATGTGGATTGATCGGGCTTGTGGTCGTATGTTGTGGTTTATGAGGATTGGGATTTTGGTGGGTAAGTTTACTGAGGATATGGAGGGTTATATACAGGCAGGCATCACGGTCGCTTTTAACAAACTGTGGGTTGGGTCAAGGGATCATGACTACAAAGTTCCGAGCCCATTTGCAAGGATCGCGGTGTATACGAGGTGAAGCGGTGGCATGATGAGTCCACACTTGATAAAGTTGTGTTGCATGAAAGAAAGATCAGTGGAAAGTGTGGGGTAGATTGGCCCAGATCCCCGGGTTAAGGTTGGATCCAGAGATCCGGTCTCGGATATACGAACCGCCACGCACTGTAAATGTATGCCGCCGGTGGTCAGAAGCTCAGGGCTTAGGTGGTTCGTCCATGGTTGGAGCCATTGTGACTGGAGTGAATTGGTGAGGTCAACAAACTTCAGCTCTTGGTCGTATATTAATTAGACTTGTGACGCGTCGAGCGCGAATTACTCTCATTGGGTTGTTGCCTGCCATTGACTCTGGAGATTGTGCTGTGGCTGGTCAATGAGAGCTATAATTTGTCTTGGCACGGAGAGGAATTAGACCCTGGTACGCATTATGGTCTTGTTCTAGAGTGCAGTCCCATCTTACCTCACCTTAGCCACAGTTCCTAGGTCTACATCACCCTATCATGTCTGGTGTTTTGAGATTCTTCTAAACATGGTTCCTATCCACAGTGCAAACCCCTCTTAAACTCAGATAGCGTGCGAAACGGAGTGATAAATTCCAACCAGGGTCAAAGCAAACAGTCTATGCCTATCTACAGTACCCAAAATACCACAATCTCTGTCACCATCCACTCAACCCCTCGCAATCCCAGTATAACACCCCTCATCCCGCCACAGCACCGTCTTCCGTCCCTCCTTCACCGAATAAACACTTCCGCCCAGATCCGTCACAATCACCTCCCCCTCCTCCCCCAAACACAACCCAATCGGCTCATGGAAATGCCTCGCCAACACCTTCTTCCCCGCCCCTCGATCCCCCAGATCCAACACGTTCAACGAACACCCGACCGGATGCTCCCCACGATCTGTCCAATACAACTTTTGAGCTGGTGCATCAACCTCCAAATCAATCGGTTCCGGCAACCCCTCCAACAAAACCTCGACATCGTCACGCGTATCCGCCGTCTGGCCCGCGGGGATCTCCATTCCAGCCCTGAAAATCCGGCCCTGATTCCCTTTGCTGGGCCCCTTCTGCGTCCAGTACACATACCCCGCTACCACATCGAGAGCTACCCCAACGCACCACCGCGTCATGTCCCCCTTCTGTGCTTCAGAGCCGGCCTGGACCAGGATCTCATGCCCCGACCCGTCAAAGTTGCACCGATGCACGCCCATCCCCTCGCGATCGCAGAAGTAGAGTTTGCGGGCGGCTTCGTCAAGGGTGAGTTGTTTGGGCGTGTGGACTTTTCCCGTCGGGATGAGGGTGCGGATGGCGCTGCCGTCGGCGTTGGCCGAGTGCACGGATCCGTCGTGCGTGGAGGTCGCTGCGCCCATGTTTGTCCAGAAGATGCGCCCCGCGGAGTGGGAGTAGGCGATGCCGTCGGGGAGGGATTGGCCTGTTACTAGCGGGTGCATTTTTCCGGTGGTGCGGTTGAAGGAGAGGATGCGCCCGGCTTGGGACAGGGGAGTGGCGGCGGAGACGTTGGCGCCGAGGCCTACGTCTAGGAGGTAGAGGGTTTGCGCTGGGGTCGAGGAGGACGACTCCGGCGACGACGACGAGGTAGCGGGGACAGCCGGCGTGGCGGAAGGCCCATACAGCCCGCCACCGGCACTCTTGAGCCCTAACTTCCCCCTCGACAGGAAGTGCTCCCGCAGCCAGTCGACGGTCATCGACCCGTCCAGTCCCCGCTCGGTGATGTAGTTGTCCTCGATGAAGGCGACCGTGTCCAGTCCGATCTGGTCCATCAGCCGACACGGCGGCAGGCTGTGCGGTTGCTGGAACATCTCCGTCCACAGCGTGTCGATCTCTGCCGCGGAGCTGACGTCTTCCGCCAGGATAAGTAGGATCTCCCGCTTGATGGCCGCCCAGAGGCGGTTGAAGATGAATCTGTCCCCACATTATGTCAGCAAACCTTCCACTCCTTTTTGTTTTGAGCAGGTATACAAGTATGGGAAGAACGCACCCAGTCGATTCCCGCCGCGCCGTCACCGGGATCAGCCCGCACCCGCGCAGCACCTCGCTCAACCGCGCGAAGTGTTGTGGATCAGTCTCCCCGCAGCTCATCAGCTCCACTGAGCGGATACCCGGGGGCATGGTAAAGTGCATGTTGAGCACGCGGGCGCGGCGCGCGGGTTGGACTTTCTGGATCATGAGTCGTGACTTGAAACTGCTACTGTTCGAGGCGAGGATGCAGTCGCCCGGGGTGTGGGCGTCGAGCTCGGCGAAGATGGCGATCTTGAGGTCGAGTCGTTCGGGGATGGCTTCGATGACGAGCCAGGCGTTACGGACGGCGTCGGCGAGGGAGGTGAACACCTGGTAGTCTCCGAGGCCCGTCGAGACCGGGGCGGGAAGGAGGGCTTCAAACTCCGCGCGGTGGGCATCGATGTAGGTGGCTGCAATGGTGAGGGCATCAGCGGAGGGGTCGCGCATGTGCACGCGGTGGCCGCCGGCGAGGAGGGCGGAGGCGATGCGGCTGCCTAGGACGCCGGCGCCTAGGATGGTAATCGGGCGTTGCATAGGGGTTTCGGGCATGTTTCAATCAGTGTGACTTTGATCTGTCGCACAATGATTGAAATGTACTTTTGTCGCCGCACGGGTACTTATATTACTGCACAGCATTGCCCAAGGGGTTTTTCAATTTTCGTCCCATATCCAGGTGAATTATTCAATCTTGTCACGGCAAACCTGATCGCAATGATCAGTCTTTTCCGCACATATCCGATCTCAAACTTGGTTTCGACTCGCTCAAATCTGATCGGACTGATAACGGATACACCTCGGAGACGCTCGGAGACGCTCGGAGAAGTCTTGAACGTTCCCACTCCGCAGTGACCAAGCCGGTTTGCCGAAGCCAGATCGACGGGCGGGTGAAACGTGATCTGCACCCATTGCGGTACGGGTGAGGACTGCTAGTATGACAAACCTACGGAATGCAAGTGCTTGGCCTGTCTTGGTTTTGCCCGATTCTCCAACTTTCCGCATTTCCGTTTGTTGGAATCTAGTGACATCATAGCATGACAGTTAGTGTGTTACCTTGGTGTAAGAAGTGACAGCGAGGAAGCTACCTCAGACGAACTTCACGGGATGCATCAAGCGGATGAAGAAAGATATTCAAATTAGGGCATCGTTTTGTCCGGGCAATTTTCAATGTCCTTTGCGCCCAGCACTACGCTACCACAAGGCCAAGCTAGCCACTCATTCTACTGCACAATATAACTCGACGATGATAGCTCAATCCCAAGGTTCGTGTCGAACTGAACCAACCCACTCAAAACCCCACCCTCTCTCCCCCATCTCCCTCGCGCCCCCCCTCAACTTCCAACAAAGCCCTCAGCGCCCGCGAATACGGCCCGAAATGCCTCCGATTCGTATCCTCATCGCACCACTCCGACCCCGTTGCCTCGAACCGCAACATCCCCACAAGCCTTTGCACCAACTCGTCCGCTGCCCCCGTTTCCCCAACCCCATCAGCTTGACCATGATGCACCCCCAAACCCCGTAGCGTGACCGCACAACTCACCGCATTATGCACAAACGCCCACGACCGACAAACCGGCTTGGACAGCCGGTACAAATCCAGAAACGCGGTGACGACCCGCGCCGCCGTCTCCATACACTCTTCTACAATCTTTGGATCACGGGCTGCGGACAGATCCAGATACAGCCGGTACATGCGGCAGATGACGTAGCCGAGGTGGATTTGGAAGGCGAGGCGCTCGAGGTGTTGCTGGAGGGTGGCACAGTGTCGTTTGTCGGTGAGGAAACGGGCGGCGGAGGTTTGGAGCGCGAGAAATTGGTCTTTGGCGGTTAGGGCTTGCGCGGGTGTTGTTAGGGGTTGTTGGGCTAGGACAAGGTGGCAGATGCGCAGGCTGCTGGCTTGAAAGGTTAGGCCGCCCTTGGGGTCTTGTCGGGAGAGGCATGGGGGTGCGGTGGTGCTGCCGGGAGTGGGTGGGAGGGCGCTGGGCGGTCGGTCGTAGGTGAAGGAGAGGAAACAGTCTTGTTGGATTAGGGTCCACCTGTTCTGTGGTCAGTGCGGTGCGGTAAGATACACGTCGGCGGCGGGGGGCTTACCATAGTCTACTCCAGCGTGGTTTTTCGGCAGCTGGAACAGATGCTGGTACGTCGTGGAGGCCGATACTTTGCGCGAGACGCATGGTTGCGCCTGCTTGAGTTAACTCTGGTTTCATTGGAAATGATACTGTGGGCGTGGACAACCTACCCATCAAGATCCAGGCGCTGTTGGTGTCGAGATTATTCCGTAGACAGTGCCCGATCAGCGCCATCGCCTGGATCTGCTCCAGGTTGGTCTGGCTGAAGAAATTGGACAGGCGTAGGCAATGGAAGGATGAACACACTGCAATCCTGTTAGTTAAGGAAAGCCTACTGAGTAGGATTCAGACGGACAGAAAACTCTAGAACGCAGATCCCGTTCTTGAATTGGGTCGTCGGCGAACTGCACCCCGCAGGCCAGCATAGCGAACAGAAGCGCCAGCCACGACGAGTCCGGCGCCTTGTCCGGCTTGGATCTGTCTGAGGCGGCCAGCTGCGTGCGTCGTTGCAGAAAGTCCATCAACGCCGTTCCGAATTCGTCGATCGACGCCAGAACCGGGTAAAACGGGTATGCGGTGGTCTGGTACGCTTGCCAGTATCTGAGTTGGTCAGCCGCATTGCATCATAAAATTAAAATTTCACTGCATTGGGGCTATGCCTACCGAAGGATATCCTCATCATCCGGCAACGTCTCGC
Organism: Aspergillus uvarum CBS 121591; assembly: GCF_003184745.1. Lineage (NCBI taxonomy): Eukaryota > Fungi > Ascomycota > Eurotiomycetes > Eurotiales > Aspergillaceae > Aspergillus > Aspergillus uvarum. The sequence continues at coordinate 73,736 of NW_020291404.1, read as the reverse complement.
AGACCTCTCGGCTGGTTGCCTGCGGGCCCCAGAGCCCCGTGAACGGATACGCGCGGGGCACCCCCCCGTCATCCATCATCGCATCTTGCAGCAGCTGTTCCTGCGCCAGCTGCGGCTCCCGGCACCCCAGCACGCTGGGAAAGTCGGCATGGCGCCCCAGGAAGATCGTGGCGCCCGTTGCTTCCTCGACGACCTGCTGTCCTGGAGCTTTTTGTCGGCTTTCCGATTCCACCGGGCCTGAACTCTCAGACACCGGCAGTGAGGGTGAGGCTGGATGAGACTCGGACGCTGGTGCCATGCGCCGAAACTCTTCTTTCAACTCACCAATCTGCCGCTCGACGGCCTCTAGCCGCGCAATGGCTGCAGCTGGATTCCACGCGGCAGGTACAGCTCCCGGCTCGGGTTCGGGGGGCCTCGGAATGTTCTGAGCATCTGATTCTCTGTCGGCTGGGAGAACACGTGTAGAAGCTGTCGGCATGCGACAGAGCTCCGGGTGATTGCGCTTGACGCAGCTGCTGCAGGGCACCTGGCCGCTGCACCGGACCTTGCGGTGGCGGCAGGGGAAGCAGGAGCGGATGGTGCGGGTCCGACGCTTGTCCCGGAGCAACTCGCTCACCAACCTCGTGTCGTAAGGGTATTCTGCGTCGGTCATTGTCTCTTTACCGTGCCGCAAGTGAAGAACGTTCGTGGGAGTGGAGGGTTGGGTTCCGAGAGCATTCATGGCTGTTCGTTGTTAGGTTTCGGCCGGTGGGCCCCGATCACGTCCGCTGCTCTCCGATTGGCTCGGGTGCAGCCGGGGATCCTGGCAGTAGATCTAGTCACATGACATGGATTTGCTGCAGGACGCAGTAGGGTTGACTACTTCTTAGTCTCGATAATAGAAGCAGCATGTAGAGCTCTTACTTACTATCTAAAAGGATACATCTTATTTGATTTCTTCCTCTGAGTGACCTTGGTTTTAGAAGACAGAGACAAGCTTCGCGTCGGCAAGTTTTAGCGCTCGAATACCACTTGACATATATATCCTACGAGAAGATGTAGAAGAAGCAATCTAGCTCGTGTAGGTTAATTGAAGCCGTAACTTCTAACGCGTCGAAAGAAAAAAATTCTGATTGATAGTTAGACATAGCATTATCTATTGAACATTCTTGCCTGATGCAAACAATTTCTTTCTTTCTATCTCTAAATCCAGGCCAAGGCGATATCGAAGTCTTGCTTCCAGGGACATAGCAAAAGCCAACGACAAACAAGAAACACGAAAATCAGTTTCACACGCACATCAGAACAGAAACACCTGATCCGTAGCCTTCGACACCACCCCAGGCGGCTGATACCCCAATCCAACCAAGTTGCCCTTCATCGCCTCAATCATCGGCGGCGGCCCACAGAGAAACACCCGGGTATCCGGCGCCGGCGCCGGGAACGCCTCCTGGATCAGCTCCTGCGTCACGAACCCCTTCCTTCCGTCCCATTCTCCCTCCGGCCGCGAGAGCACATACTCCACGCGGAAACGCTCAGGGAATCTCGCAGCGTAGGTATCCAGCTCCCTGCGGAGCAAGATATCCCCCTCCGTGTTATTCGCGTACAGCAGGGTAATCTCGATCTCATTGCTCGGGTCATCCAGCGACGCGCGGATGATCTGATACATGGGAGTGATGCCCGTGCCGCCGGCGATCATGCCGATGTGGCGGGCGAAGTCCGGCGTGAACTTCATCGCGCCTTTGGGTCCGCGGATCTCGATCTCCTGGCCGAGGGCCATCGCGGCCAGGTGCTGCGTCATCAGTCCCTGGTCGTAAACTTTGATCAGGAGCTCGATGCGGCCCAGGTCGCTGTTGTTGGAGATCGGGGTGTAGGAGCGGGAGACGCTCTGTCCCTTGATGCTGGCGCGGAGGGCGATGTGCTGGCCTGTCGGGAGGCCGAGGCGGTCGTCTGGGTGGGGTAGGGCGAAGACGATGTGGTAGACGTTCGGGGCGATAAGGTCTTTGCGGATGAGTTGGAACTTGCGCCATTGCTTGGGGTCTAGGGGGTGCGTGGCTGTGGCGGTTGGGGTGGTGATGGGGGGAAGAGTGCCGGTGGATTTGAGAGCGGATTTGAGGATTAGGGTGTCGGAGCGGGAGGGGCGGTAGGGCTTGTGGGATGCGAAGCTCTCTTGGACATCGAGCTTGGTGGAGAGCCAGACGGTGAGAGCGCCGGTCAGACTGATTTGGAAAGCGCTGCCAATGCCCACCCCGGACCAGAAGGAGGATCTGGAGGTTGCCCCGGAGGGAAGATGGATATCTTGGAGGAGACGCGGGAGGAACAGGTGAGGCTGGCACAGTATCTCGAGCCCGTTACTGTATACACCATAGCCCAGTCCGGCAGCCAGACCGAGAGGAATGGCCGCGAGGAGCGATTTGACTAGAAGGCCAAGGGTGGAGCGTTGTCGCTTGCGCACGTCGACTGCAGCGGCCTGGGAGACTTTCTCGAAGGTCGGACGATACACCTCGATGGCTTCGGCTTGGTCCTACAGTTCGGTCAGACAACTCTGTTAGACTTGAAGCGCAAGAAATATACCTCAGCTGCAAGCTCCCCGACCAGATATGGCCCGAGAAGCTCGCGTGCTTCGTCCGAGTGTCCTATTTCCTCGAAGGCCTCGGTGGCATCTAAGCCAGCCACTTCTAGCAAGACAGGAACACCACCAGGGTGGTCATCGAGATAGGTAGTGATGTTGTAGACTAGACGTATGAGTATCGAGGTTGTCAACGGCCACATGGCTGCGAGAGTTCATACCTTTATTGTGCAAAATGATCCAGACATCGTCTTTTTTGTTATGGCTTCTAACCTGCTCGAGGGTGTATGTGGTTGATGCCATGAGGGCTGACGGAGGAAAATTGACGATCAGCGATAACAGATAGTAATAGGAAGGAACAGTCAAGTGCGTTTATGGCGTGAGAAACGCGAGGTTCTACTGCTCATATATCGATTAGGGCAGTGTCAGCCATTCAAGATCTTCTGCCTCGACGAATGGGAATGTTGCCGATTGCCACTGTTAGGAAACCGGGATAGTGGATACCGAACGGGTTTCGAAAGTACTTCGTACGAACCTCGTGCGAAGTTCGGCCGTGAATGATCGCACGTCTCCACACCAATGACGAATCGGAATGGGGGCAATTCAAGTAAATGGTTCGCTCATAGCTTACTCATCGCTTCAGACACTGCAGCTTGATTTACACACTCTGTCCGACACAGCGTACACACAACAACAGCGGCTTTATATAAAGACATAGAATCAATGCCCCCGTTTTTCACGCCGGTATAATCCTGGCTTCACCTATCTGCAAACACCGAACCCCGATACCTTTCTGAAAGGCCCTCCTCACAAGGCTTTTAACAGGCTGTGGATATGTCGCTCAAGACATTCTATCTTATCGGTGACGATGCCTCAGCGCAGGGTGTAGCTGTGCAGCCTTCATGGAAGATTGAAGACCTTAAAAGAGCAGTTGGTCTAGCCCTACATGTAGTCCAGCCGCTGGGTAAGTTGTTTAAATGACCCTCCGTGCTACACAGCTGCGCTAACACCTGTCCTCAGGTATCACATTCCACCCGCTGGCCGACAGTCGGACCCTCGAAACAGTCACTGACGTGCTCTCAACTCCCCTCAACATCGGACTCCGCATCAATGGCCGAGCAGTGCAGCCCCCGCAAGGACCAGAGGGCCTGCCTTTAGTAGGCAGCTTCTATGAGATCTTCCCCGATCATCTGGGCAACCACTACCGACTGTTCCGCAAATACGGCTCGGTGATCAAGACAACCAACATGGGCAAAACCACCTACCTAACCGACGACCCCGAGGTGGCGAGCATCGCACTGCAGGAGTCGATCTACTTCACCAAGAACATCAACGAGAACCATCCCCTCTACGGGGTCAAGGACAACACCGCCATCTTTATCGGAGACACAGAGACGGAGAACTGGCGTCTGGCCCACCGCTTCCTCCCACCGGCTATGGGCCCCAAGGCCGTGCGCCACTACACCCCGCTGATGCAGGAGTGCGTCCGCAGTTCGTTCTCCGTGTTTGACGCCCTCGACGCCCAGGGCAGCTCGTTCAACGTGTACCAGTACATGCTCAAGCTCGCCTCCCAAACCATCGGCAAGTTCGCGCTCAACGCCGACTTCGAGCACTTCACCGGCGTCGACGCCCCGCTGCACCCCATCGTGACCAACATCGCCGATCTCCTCTCCCTAAACAAAAAGGTCACAGCCCGGGGCAACTGGTACCGCTCCTTGCCCTTCGGCGACCCAGCCCGTCTCCGCGAGGTCCGCCGGACCTGCTACACCCTACTACAGGAATACATCGACAAAGCGACGGAGTCGGGCATCAAGGACCTCCCACTCAACGAAGCCGCCCTGAAAGCCTCCTGCGTCGTCGACTACCTACTCAACGGGGTCGACGATAAAGGCGAGCACTTTCCGACCCCCCTCATCCTCGCCAACATGATGATCGTCACCGGTGCAGGCTTCACGACCACCTCCGCGCTTCTATCCTGGCTCGTCTACTGCCTGGTCACCTACCCAAGCACCCAGGACCGGCTCCTCCAGGAGCTCGTGGACCACAAAATCTCCCACGAGACAGCCTGGACCCCCGAGCTAGCACATAGTCTGCCCTACCTCGACAACTTCGTCAAGGAGACCCAGCGCCTCCACAACGCCTCCTTCCAGCCCGGCCGCACCACCAAAACCGACGTCGTGCTTCCGGGCGGATACCGCCTGCCCCCGGATAGCGTGATCATCCCCGCCCTGTACGCCATCCACACTAACCCGGACGTCTGGCGGGATCCCTTCCGCTTTGATCCGGATCGCTGGAATACTGAGGAGGTCAAGCAGCGGCACCGCTGCGCGTACATCCCTTTCGCCACGGGCCCGCGCGGCTGCATCGGGTTCAACTTTGCTCTGCTCGAGGTTAAGGTTCTGCTGTCTGAGCTGGTGTATCGGTATGAGTTTACCCGTGAGGGGCTGGAGACGGTCGAGTATGACCCTGAGTTTCAGTTGATTCGGCCGTTGAATTTCTATGTCACCGCCAAGCGGCGGACGAGCTGGCCAAAGGCTGCTACGCGGTGAGGGAGTGACGCAGTTGGGAAAATGGGGTTTCAGGCTCGGGTTACGGGGGCACGAATGGTGTAAATAGATACATAGATACATTTGGGGTTAGAGATAGAATCTTAAAGTGGTCGGACTGTGCGCTTCTATCTCATCATCTAAGCCGGACTATAAATTGTATCTGGATGGAAATTGAGGCCATACTAGGGATTGTGTTAGATCAGTGAGCGAGCTGGATGATTTCCTAGTATGTTTACTCTGTCGAGTGAGGACCTGTATGGTCAGAATGGATAAGTAGAAACCGTAAGAGGACAATGATCATCTGTGCTACGGGAACGGGATTACCTTCATCGTGAAGCTGGAAGTGGGTTCTTCATTGGGTGTAACTTTCGGAGAGCAGATCTAAGCAAGGTAACTTCAGAGAGCAGTAGGTCTGAACCAGGGCTGACCTGGAACATTCTAGCTTGCCACATGCAACCCAATCGCAGATTCCTATGAGCGCTCCAGTGCCCCAGTGAAGCCATCGCATTGCGATTGTTAACAGCCCACCCTAACTACTGTACGCTGGCGGACCAGTCCGCGACATTGAGCGTGGCGGGACCACCCGTAAACGGCTCGGTGCCGAATTGAAGCGCTATGCAGTCCAGTCAGTTAGATATCAAAGCTCTCCCACAGACGGAAATCGACCAAGGACAAGGGGAGAGGTTGGGACTGGCTTACTGATGAGATACTGGCTGCTGGCGGGAAAGCCGTGGTTCTGCGTCAAGTATTTGAAGAAGTCGTTGATGTCGCCCTGGAACGAGGTGATCGGGTTCGCGGCCACAAAGCTGTAGGTCTTCTGCGCACCGTTGACGCCATACCACAGCTCCCAGGTCTGGCCCTCGACCGTGGCGGTCGCGATCTGGGATCCAAGGGGCTGCACGCCGCCGTAGCGAGCCAGCCTGATGACGAACAAGTTCAGATATTAGACTCGACTTCCAGGCTAATGACCTGCTGCGCGGTTGATTTCAGGAGGACGGTACATACCAGATCATAAGCTCATAGTCGCCACTCCAAGTGACATGGTTGATATCCGCAGCGGTGAAGAGATCGTAGGCCACGTCCGCGCGGATGCCAGTGTTATCATAGCTCCACCGGGCGGCGGTAGGGATATGGCTGATCTGGCTGACGAGCTTCTTGTTGAAGCTCAGCCCGGAGTTGGCATAGCTTTTGACCGAGTTCTCCCCGCCGGACCAGTTCCACTTCGTCGACCAGGAGGTGCCCGCGCTGGAGGCGGAGTTCACGGTGGTGCATTGCGAGCCGGAGCCGGCGTCTTTGCCCCACAGGTTGTTGTTGATGGTATACACGCCGCCGGTGTAGGTGGCGTATTGATCGCAGAGTTGCGCTTGCTGGGCGACGGCGGCACCGGAGAGAGCTGCCAGGAGGTAAAAGGCCTTCATTTTCAAGGATGGGCAAGGTTTGCTGTGATGGTCGATTGTAGACGAATGAGCTGGTAAGTGAGATAGGGGTTCTGTTGCGAGATTTATAGCTTGGAAATGTATACTGCAGCTGGTGGCTCGGCTTGGATGCTATGCTTGTCCGCATTGGAGACTCTGAGACAGTCAGCACACTTAGCAACTCAAATCCGAAGCTAGTGTATCAAAGAAGTGGAATTTAGACCCACACACCGGAGGTTTTGGTAGGAATGGGATCAGCCCGTGCCGGATAACGCGATTGAAGCGGAGGATGTCAGACTTAGGCTGTATCATGAAAATCCGGGGAGTATTCTGCCAAATCTGGCACACGACTTGGAAGCAGGGCATGATTCATGCCAACGGTATCTTCAAAACGCTCTACATGGCCAGAAGGCAGACTTCGGCACATGTTCCAGGTAATCAATGCTTCGGATGCCGGACGCTTCCTTCAGAGCTCACCTACAGGGTACTTACCTACTGGCAAGTGTACTCATATGAGAGCAATTCTGCAGGATAGACATAAGATCTACTGTACACCTCCGCCTGATTTTAATTTGGTCGTCGCGTTGCTTAGCTCTGTAGCATCATTCATGTCCCGCTAGGGTAAAGCCCCTTCCCTCCCAGGCTAAAGTGGATAAATGAACGCCAGGACGGCGGTCTAGGCCATGAAACCTTAGACTCCCTGCGCGAGATTCCTAAAAGGCCACGACCCATCCAGTATTGTTTGAAGGCTGCAGGGCCCATTGCCGAATCAGTGGTGAACCCTGGCGTGATGTTGTCGGGGAAGCCTCGGCGGCATTGAGGCGGGGGCTGCGAAGGGGCCTCGGCATTGGCGCCCACAAGTTCCGTGAGGGAACCAGGGTCCGTTTTAGCCTGAGACCCGTCTCCGACGGCAGATGCATAGATAGCGTGCTTGGTGTGCGGACGATACGACGTGAAACAACTCTGCCTAGCTGAGGTGGAGACACGCGGAGATGCTCCCGTCGGCAGTTTACAGGGTCTCCAAATTGCCGGCGGGAGATGCTAAGCGAGGGCCGAATCTGCAGGACCAGGCAGGCCAAGGCAGACCAGGGTCCAGCGCGCGTTACTAGTCTGTGTGTTTGAAATTTAGCCTCGTTTCTGGAATGTGGGGCCGGACAGGCAAGCGCAGCTGAGATGTTGTGTCTGATTTCGTTGGCTGAACACTAACTTCCAACTTCCCTGAAGCACCCCCATCACCGTCGCTTTTACTTCTTGGACACCTGGCGTAAGATTGCATAGCACTGAGAATCTAGGAGTCGGGGCTGTCGCGTTATCCACGGGCTGAGAAGACGTGGGGCGGGCTCAGTGGAGCTTGGTAGGGCTTGCTGACAGTCTGCAACATAAATCGAGGTTGAATGGTCCTTAATGTCCAACTCCTAATTCTAGGTACTGTGGATAAAGAGGGTGGAAGCTGAATGGTACAAGTTGTAGGGGACATCACAGTTGCTGCCAAGATCATCCTCATAATATCATACCTAATGGACAGCTCCGTTCTCCACCTGGGGTCACCCACCCTGTGCTACGATCTGCACACCTGATTAAATCCCGTCCTGCAGACCTAGAGCAGTGTTATTGGCCCGAACTAATCAATGGGAAGCCCACGTGCTACAAAGGGGTTGCGATAGCTGTATACGCAGGCGTGGTGGTATAGTTGCCGTCGAAAGCTAGAAGGCTGGACCTGTCCGTCCTACTATATATTTTCAGCTCATTAAGGACTACACGACTACCAGAGCCAGTCCTGCACACAGCTAAATCAACTATCGGCGTCGTTACTCATAACTGTCGTGACCGCTGTAAGGGCGGAGGCGACGGGCAGATCAGCGTAGTCGAGTATGGGTTATTTATGCTTTTAGGTTGCCTTGGCTGGAGTAGAGGTTTCAATCAACCTTCCTTTTTCTTTTTTTTTTCTTTTACAGGTAAGGCAGGGTACTGGATTTACTTTATATTCCGAGGTAAACAGAAGTGGTCAACGAGTTTGTATTGTAATTTGGATATTCTGCTGCTGTTTATCTTTTCCAGTTTTGGACGCATATTAGGCACCTACGTACAACCACTGAGTATAGGAAATTAGACCTCGTGTCCATGTAGATGTGAATAAGCTATGCAGTGAACATGATATAAACTCGCCGAGCTCTAGATTTCTAATATTTTTGATTTGACCTTTGTCAAAACAAGAGCTTTTCCCCGGTCATTCCTCACAGTACTGGAGAGGTGATGAATCTGCCCTAACCATGGGCCATTATGACTATCTTGATACGCTAACATACCCGATGCATTTCTACCCTACTCACTGCACATTTCATCATGGAGGGAGTTACTGATTTGGTAGAGGCGCAAAATAACCTTCGATTCTGAGCTGAATGAATATGTTGAGTAAAGCATCCGTCAACACATCGAAAACAGCTAGAAAGTGAGAACTCAAATACAATCTCTTACACAAGTTGGCCCGCATCCTTTCTACTCACCAGTGGATGTGTCTTATTGAACAAGTTGGTTGGGTCATACTTCGCCTTGAGCAGGCGAAGACGGTCCAGATTCTCGCCAAATAGCTCCTCGATACTGCGGTCCCCAGCTGTACATACCTTCAGTCAGCATAAGTCAATCTAATGTTGAAAGGTGATCGTCAACTCACTTTCGACAAAGTTGGAGTACACCACCGCGCCTCCTTCCTCCTTCCCCTCCCTCTTCTCAGCCTCAGTGGTGATCAGCGCCTTGAGATGCCGCCCTTTCTCCCCGGCGCGCGCATCATCCTTCTCATCCATCCACCAGATCTGCACCACCCCATTTTGACACCGACTGCGGTTTGCAAAGGCCATATCCCCCCGCGGGACTGCAGCTACTTTTCCGAGATTACCGAATTCAAACACAATGTATGACTTCACCCAGGCTGGCTCCTCCTGCAGCGTCGCCCCCAGTTCCGTCAACACCGAGCGGGCCAGTCCAGGCCGCAGCGGCATCGCAAACGAGAAGCCCTTAGTGTTCTTCCGATCTCCATGCACCGCGATCCCATTCAACATCGCATTGACCTGGCAATACGGGACCATGGCTAGGGTATCCATGACGGGATCCAGCTTGAGCAGCGGGGCGAACCGCCGTCTTGCCTCTTCCTCGCTCGTGATCGACACTACGGCTGTGAGAATAGTCGGCCCCGTGCCCCGAGGTGCACCCGGAGGCACTGCGAGGAAGCAGTAGATGGCCGATCGACCATCTCCCCCTAGACCCTCATCGGCCACCAACGCATTCGCAAACCCCACCACCTGCTCCAGCTTGTCCGGGGTGAAGCCCAGCAAGCCCGCAAAAACCTCGTTCTTCTGCTCGTGCGCCTGAAAGGTGAACTCCGTGATGACCCCGAAGTTATGCCCGGCGCCGCGGAGGGCCCAGAACAGATCGGGGTGGAGGGTCGGCGAGGTGGCCAGAACCCGGCCATCGGCTAGCACAATCCGCGCGGAAAGGAGGTTGTCGATTGTCAGCCCGTACAGGCCCGTCAGCCACCCGTAGCCACCGCCCAGCGTGAGGCCTCCGATGCCAGTGTGGTTGACCACGCCCCCAACGGTCGCGAGCCCGTGCTGGCCTAGCGCAGTGTCGACGTCCTCCCACAGCGCACCGCCCTGGGCCGTGATGGTGCGCCCCTCCGGATCGACAGTGACCCCGCGCAGGCGCGAGAGATCGAGGAGAAGCCCGCCCGCCGTGGAGGCAGCGCCTGATGTGGAGTGGCCGCCGCCTGCGACTGCTAGGTCCATTCCATGCTTTTTTGCAAAGGTGATGGCGGTGGAGATGTCGCGCTCGGTGCTGGGGAGGATAACGAGGGCCTAAGGGGGTTATTGTCAGTCGGCGGATGGAATTGGGATAGGTAAACATACAGCGGGCTTCTCTGCACCGTCCGACCAGCGCTTGATCGAGGCGCGATATTCTTCCGAGCCAGGGAGAAGAACGATCGAGTCCGGCAGCTGATCCCGGAGCTCCTGGATAGTACTCATGTTCAACATACTCGGCGACATGGTGGTGAGACTCTGCTAAATCAAGCGAAGGATATTGTGAATGGGGACGCCATGGATTCGTAGCCTGGGATGCGAAGCATTTATCTAGATCTAGATCTTTAGACCACAAAGAAGAGTCGTGGACACGAATACGAGATCACTGAGCTCGAGCTCCGTTGGCGACATACGGATACGGGTTGATTTTCTTTATCTTCCCGCCGCGATCCATGGTTTGCATGAGGCCATTTGGTATCACTAAAACCTGGTGATAGCTTACCTCATAGCTCGAGGTCTGCGTATCACGATATTCTCTTAATTGCCTTTATACCCCACTCAACGGTTCGTATGCCACTACAAGCATATATGTCAACAAAGTATAGAGACGAATGCAGGGATCCATAGCAGGTGGTGATAAACATGCCCTAATTGCCGGGTGATGCCGCGATTCGGGATCAGAACTTACTATGCAGGTCAAAATTTGTAGCTCGACAGCTCTTAGCAATCCGACCCCGACAGCTGGTCACTGAGCAGGCACATGGAAATTATGTTACGCTCAAGATGGATCTCTAGCACATACGACCACAGGGTGTGGAAAACAGGGCTTCCCGTCCGCTCAGCCGTACTTAAGCCACACGCCGGGAGGTTAGTAGTTGGGTGGGTGACCACCAGCGAATCCCTTCTGTTGTATGTTTTTGCTTTTGACTCTCATTTTTGTATCCATTGCTTAGTTGGTTGGTGCCCTCGCCGGTCTCCCTCCGTTCTGTTCCACCCTTCTTCGCCTGGAGTGATACCTAGCCCAATCGATGGCATGCTGCAACCTCGCGCTTAATTCGGGGAAGCTCACTTAGCCGTTTTCGTCAGAAACTCAGATACAAGGAATATTGAGAAAGGTATTATCCTTGTAAACATGATCTTGATCCCAGTAAATCACTATTCCAGAGGAGAGCAACTGCAAAGCATTATACGAGACTCAAACTTCCACAGATTCCCGCAATTGAATCGGTGATGGTGGCTTTTGCAACAGAGGAGGGCTGGAGAAGATGTGCCTGGCCAGAGCCGAAGGACGCCCTAAATACCTGGACCTGACGATCAATATCCTCTATCTAGTAGCAAGCGTAGCTCAACGTCGCACTTATTCTTCGGTAGGTCCTTCACGAGCCATTGGATGACTTGACCTTGAGTCTCATGTTGAGGTGGAATCAGTGAAACCCTGAGAATCTGGGCCCAACACACAAGGCGGGACCGAAGGAGCACGTAGTGCTAGTACATACCATAAGTTATCACTGGTTAATAGCTCAGCTAAAAAAAATCCCCACAGCAAAAATGGGAGACCCTGTTGAAATGGTTGGGTGTAAATGGGGATGTCCTTTTCTACTAGATCATCCGTGAGCATACTTATCTCCGACCGGCATATCCATTACACTCACCAAAAAAAGTATCCCTCAAGATATATGTAATCATGCTCCTAGACTTAACTCCGTATATAGAGACTTGGACTATTGTTCTGCCTGAATTTTAGGGCCTTGTTTCTAAGATCAATTATCACTGAATAAGGTTGTGGCCGGAAAGATCAACAAGAGAAAAAAACTATAGTGCGCTGAACGCAATGTAGATAACTGTGGGACGATCTGTACACCAGTAATTGCCCGGTACTATATTCCATCGCCATCCATTGACGAGCTGGTCCCAGAGAATGAGATTAGGCGTTGAGGAGGAAATTAGGGAAGGTAATACCCTAGAACAATTGGTGCTGTCGATGGAGGCTTCCCGTGGTGTAGGGCCTTAGCAGTAAGTACAATGGAAGACCGGCCTTGTCAGTCCCAGGTGTGGTAGTTCTTCAGACCAAACTGATAGTGAAAGTACAAAGAGCTTTCTTAATATCGTATACTTGCCTGATACCCTCCTCATCCACCCTTCAGTCGTCCTGATAATATTGTAGCTCAGCGTTCGCGTCCTGTTGAAACATAGTATCATTTTCAGTCGATGGCCGATGCCAGTGTTCCCGGGGGCTCGCATGGGTCCACGTCAACTTGCACTCAGAAGTCACATTATGTAGCTGCCCTCGGACCCATAGGAAATGAACATCTTAATTCTCACAGGCCACCCTGCAAGTCAGCATTTAGGGGTACGAAAGAGATAGTAGGGGCGAACTGACCGACCTCAGCATAAATCACTTCGTCGAAGACGGGACCGAGTGTTCGAATTATTCATATCACTTGACAGATTGGCTCAGTCTAGGAGAGTTTTTGCTCGAGGGTTCCATCCTCGCTGCCACCGGCCAACATTTCGCTAATGTCCATTGTTCCCTGTTCCCACAGTCAACTTGACCTTGACCTCTTTACTTCGATCAAGGGTCGTGACGAGGGCCTGGCCTCTCATTGGCTAGGCAGCTCACCGCCTTCGGCCGCCGACGTAGTTGGTCTCTATGGTTTGGCAGGAAGGCATCATATATTCACCTGCGCAGTGGGACATGTCGAATGGAAGAGCTCCGGCAACTTCAGGGAATATCAAATCTGCATTGGCAAAATGTCGAGCATGACTGCTGAGCCGGGGATACGCTACAAGCGAAAGATATAAAAACCCTGGACTGGTTATTGAGTTGCCGTGCAGTCTGCGGCGTGGCGATGATTCATATATGTGTGATGAACTCTTTTTCATTGCACACATTTAAGCATTATTGAGCTGCGGAATGGAAAAAGGTCCTGGATGACTGCTTTCACCGACTTCCGGGGCTGTGTCGTGCCCTGTTGAGTTGGAGTCAAATGTCCGTGGTGACCGGCGATACCTGAAGATATGACCGAACTAGTAGTGATCAGCGGGCGTTAATACTAGATTTAAGCTTAGAACCTTGTCTCAAACCCTGTCTGCTTGATCGGTGTAAAGCATAGATGATGAACGCGTCATGAAGCGCTGATCGCACACGCGTTGTTTCTCAAGTAGGCCTTAAATCAGAGGTTATTGTCGGGACTCGGTAGTCGGGGGTCGGAGAGTATCAAGAGTGGGGTCGGCCGAAGTTACCCCAAGTAGAGGGCAACATTCAACCCACGATTGAGCGGGCGGGGCAGTGCTCCAAATGCAAATTCTAGCCTGTCTTGATACTGGGATATTCGCGCAGCGTGCAGCGTGCAGCGTGGGAAGTCACGTCAATGTAGGTCAAATGTAGTTCCGGAGCGTGGAAAGGGACGTGGAATACTTACGCCACCGAGAAAGTTAGGGTTACTCTGAATGATGCAGTACCTCAGGCATCACCCGCTCCGGTGGGTGGGAAATCTTGTCCCTCAGGGCCAGCCTCTTGTGGACCCTTGCAGCTGCAGGTTCTCATAGACCCAGGTAGTGGAGACGTGCAAGCACTTTCTTTCATTAGCGCCAGTCCTGCCGTGGGTGAGGAGAAGATATCCGCACATAGTGGGACGCGTATGCTACTATACTTTTGGAGGTGTCTTCGTAGATAGAGATTTCTGATGAGATTGTTTTGGTGGCTTGGACTTCAACTTGAAACCACTTTCGAGCTAGAAAGTTCAAAATCTTCGTCGCCAGACCCCTAGCACCACGCTGCGTTCCGTCTCCAGCCATCTATATAAGCTACGCTACCAACCCCCCCCAAAACTCCTTTCCAAGCCCAGCACAAGCCACTTCATCAGTACACTCACTCTACTCCGACATCATGATTGCCAACACTCTGACCGTCCTCGCGATCAACGCGCTGATCGGCCTCTCCCAGGCTGCCCTCACCAACAGCACCGAGTGCGCCGACGTCCACTTCATGCTGGCTCGCGGCACCACCGAGAGCTACCCCGGAACGACCTACACCATGGCGGAGTTGGCGGCGGCAAACATGACTACTCTAAGCTCTAACTACGAGAACATCATCTATCCTGCCGTCAGCGAGACCGGCTCGGACAGCTACTTCGTTGGGCGGGCAGCAGTCGGCAGCCAGGTCAACCGCTATGCCGCGGCGTGTCCTCGCTCGAAGATCGTCCTGATCTCCTACTCTCAGGGTGCCATGATTGTGGGAGACGCTCTTGCTGGCGGTGGTGGCGATTCGACCCTGGGCAACGCGACCGAGCCGCTGATCTCGGAGGAGGTCTCGAAGCATAGTAGGATTATTCCCCTCTTTCCCTCCATGTGTTTATGCAGAGCTGGGATGCGATGTGGCACAGTACATACAGTATAATCTGGCATCCAGACCGTCCCTCTTTCAAGTGACCTTCTTTTAACGGCGGCCCACTAACCTCGGGTCGCTCCTTGATATCTATAGTTGCTGCGAACGTCTACTACGGCAATCCCCGCCACGCCCCCTACCAGCCTTACAATATGGGTAACAACACCTGGAACGTCACCGGAGTAAGTCCTCGCTTGACATCCCCCAAGCTCCCCACGCTTCCTTGCCTGATCACTATTACAAGAAATACCCCCGCCTCGACTACCAGGTCAACTACCTCCACGACCGTTACCGCCACGTCACCGCGGACTGGTGCAACAACGGTGATGGCGTCTGCTCCCCCTCCGAGGGCGCCGACAGCCTGTCACTTCACATGGCGTACGCGAGTGACTATGACCCGATCGCCGCCGCTTGGATCGTTGAGAAGCTTGGTGCCTAGGCTTTAGTCGCTAAGGAGAAGGGCAGAAGAAATGTCCCTTTTCGGGTTGTGCACAAAGTATATAATATAGAGAACTTAGCTTTTCGCCTAAGGACCTCTCCAATAAAGAATCCGAGTCAACTATTTACATTCTCCTATTCTCCTGGAATAGTGAATTGATATCGTGGGCTAAAGATCAGATAAATATCTATAAGGTCAAATTATTTCTGTGGGATTCATGATTTGTGAGCGGACTTTTGACAATGTACTATAGTGTAGTCGTCTAGTCTGCACTCATCAAGGTCCTATCGGGCTGTATCAGTTCAGAGTCAATAGGATAGGCATAAGAATATGTGCTTGTTCCTGCTAAAATCGATGTGTAAGACACCGGAAAATTGTATTATTTAGTGGAATGGGAATCCATTGCCAGCAATTGCCGGGGTTCCACATGAGCGAAGTTATCCAGCGAACAGCTCTCCTAGAAACAGAATCACCCTTGTGTCGACGGGCAAGGCGGCCTAAGGTCCTGAAGATTGCGGACTCCACAGAGCAGCATTGAACATGAACGCCAGGTCCATGGTCGGGAACATCGAGGTGCCCAAGATCGGTTGCAATGGATCCTCGGGGTAGAAGAGATAGTCTGGGTTCGTCGCAGAGGTGTTGAAGTGTTCAGTGAGGGAGGCTGCTTCGTCATTCTTCAATCGCAATGTCTTGCATCAGATCGTCATGCATAGGCAATGAAGGAGGGATAGGATGGAACAGAAGACTCACAGCTGTATTGCTGGAATCAGCAGCGCTTTGCGGATCACGGGGTGGCTGAGAAGTCGGCGCTTGTACGTTCTGCTCTAATCTGCGGCGATCAAGAGTGGTGTTGGTGGTGTTGCCCAAGGCATCTGTCTGTTGTTGCGACCTGGCGCGTAGATTCTGCACGAACTCACGCGCAATGTGGGAGAACTCGGCGGGTGTCGTCGGCGGCAAGGTGTCCTTATCGCTGATATCCCACCGGCTGAAGAACCCGGCTGCTATGTCCAGATAGGCGAGGTTGGTGTTGGTCTCTGCATGGAAAGGGTTGTGTATGACGAAGTCGAAGATGACGAAGACCGCGGAGATGGGGACAATGCCGAGCTCCCTAGTTAGGGCCGTCAGTCATCTGGCAAGAAGTATGACGACAGGGTCAGGGGGAAGCGATACCACACAGGCACATGCGCTTCATGATCAATGTGGCGGCAGTCATAGATCACAGCTCGTGCTGTCTCCATTAGTCGGCGCTTGGTTTCCTGGTCGGGTTCACCCGGTTGAGCGGCGGTGAGATGGATTCGAAGTCGACACAGGGTCATCAACAAGGCATGATAAATGGTGCGCAATTGAAGTACCATCTCATGTGCACATGAATTGCTGAAATTCGCAGACCGGAAGGGTTGACTGGGCCGGAACTCTGGGCTCATGGAGCAAGCCCATGATTCTAATTCGGCGGACATCGAATTGATGGCTGCAATTCGTTCCGCTTTCGGCGTCTGTACCGCACTCACGGAGAAGAGGCGCTTATACATTCTTGACATCAACCGGCCGAGGCGTGCGGTGGTTAAAAGCCAGTCCAGCTGGCCAATTACCGACTCTGGCACATCTGGCACAGGGCAGCCTATGTCGTACTCGGGGATCATCTAGAACATCGCTTAATAGTGTGTCCTTCTTGTTGCGGCATGAGATCATCTTACTGAAGCACGTCCTCGAAAGAAGCATGTCACTTGTTCTTGCCAATATATTACCCAAAACACCCTGTGGCAGAGCTTTTCGTCCTCTGTCGGTATGTAGGCTGCGTTGTAACCTAGGACCTGCACCATTCTTGCAGCCTCTGAGATTAAAGTCTCTCCTATTTGCACACAAGAGAAACTGGATGCAAACAGCGCCTAGTGCCAGCGTAAGCCAATAAAGGTCGATCACAAAGACACTAGTCACGTACCATAGCTGTCAGGGCCTGCGGGAAAGTCAGTGGAGGTTTAGTTCAAGTATGAATGAGACACACCTGAACATTAAACAGGCCTTCGGAAGGACCAAGGAGACTTGGGAATAGTCCCAATGCTACCTGAAAATACTTCCACGCTTTTCCTTGCCCCGGCTTAAAGGAGCCACCTTCTGTGTATTGACATCCCGATGCCAAAACTGTATGATATAACGCACTAAAGGGGGCACTCTCTGCCAGTAGCTCCGCCAGTCGAGGCCCAAAAGCTTGTTGCTCGAACTTACTGCGATCGAGGAAAGGTGCGAGTGGATGCAGAGCTTGGAAATATGCTATGAGACCCACCATTAATATATCCCCACAGCCACGGCGAGGGTCTTAACTGACCGGCAATGTAGCAAGCGGCATCCTCGGGGGCAGCATAGACGGGAGTTTCCGGGCTGCGGAACCTAATCCCAGCATCATGCACATGCTGATGCATATGCTGCCCCATGCCCTCGAGAAGATCTCGAAGTCTCGTGTGACCGAGGATAGTGGTCAGTGAGCGGATGTGGCTCTCGGAGAAGAACGCCATGCCGGTACTAAGGACTAAGCAAAATCGTAAGCTGTTGTGCGAGTCCCGACATAAAGTTGGTGGTTACCATGGTTCTCGTGGGTCTGTTTTGGTAAGCTATGTACAATTGCACTGAGCGAGCGAGTCGAACCTTGAACATAGAGCATGCAGCACGGTTTCTCCCATCTGCGCGTCGGTCGACAAGGATGTGGTCGACATACAGCCGTGAGCCATCCGACGGTGTGGCGGTAGAAAGCGGAGTAGGGATGCCATCAGATGTAGAAAGGCTTGCTATCATCAAATACACATCATTATTCTGAAATCTGTGAACTTAGTTGCTCGCCTCCTACCTGGACTTGGCCCTACATGCGACACCTTGCGTTTTAATTGCCTCCGTGTCAGACTAAAGTTACAGTGGATGTTCCGTTTCTGCAAGAGGCTCAGCGGTCACCATAAAGATAGGCATCTGTTACTGATGCCTTTCAAAAGCGTGGCGTACCTGACACGGGGTACAACGAGGGCTTGTTGGTGGTCCTAACGTTCATATCTAAGTCAGATCAAAGGGATCAAAGGGCAGGCAGGCAGGCAGGCAGGCAGGCAGGCACTCGGGGCAGTGAATAAGACAAAGAATAGAGAAGCGATTTACGTAAGCAGCGAATCTTCCTAGCCTTGCAGTTGTCGCAAGATTTGGCGACTCGAGGTTGAAGTCGGTCCGGCATGGTTTGGGGTTTCAATTGTGTGCAGTTTGCATGGGGGATGGAAGGAGGTTGAGAACCGACGGCGGTCGGCGGTCGGCGGTGACGAGAGATAAGAATGACAAAGCACGGGATTTCTGCCAGCTCCGGGTCACGTGATCTCGGCTCACGGAAGTCCAGTCCCTTTTGGTTTATCGCCTCTCTCGGCTTTCGATCCAACTCCGGCGCATCTTCATCCCATCCACTTCCAGCTTCACCGACCCCATGCAAACACTAAATAGCACTCCCTAGTGGAGGATGGTTAGCACCAAGTGGGGCCTACCATCACCCGTCCTCTGCTGGTGGTGTGGTCTCAGGTACATAATTTTTTAGTTGCCTATCATTACTCTCGTCCTCACCACCTCGGAGTTATAAACCATGGCATCTCATGCTTTATTCACTTTTCGGCCTATGTCGAGTCCCTTGCCCTTCGGTCAATCGTGACACTATCGAACAAACCACTCGTCATGGACAGTCGGATTGAGAAGGTGAGCAGTTCTGATGACGAATCAACAAGTCATGATACTTCATGGCCCGAAAACGGCCGCGAGGAACTGAGAAAGATCGCCACTCGACAGTCCGCCAAATCAGCAGCCGAAACCAAAGGCTCACATGAAGCTCAACCGACAGCTCTCGACCCCCGGAGCCTAGACTTTGACTATCTGGCATGGACAAAGCACCAGGTACAACAGTTTGAGAAAGACAGAACCGCAAGACGAACAGGGGTGGCTTTCAGGGGGGTCACTGTGCAGGGCCATGGCGCGGAAATCCAAATCCAGCATACTGTCGCGTCGAATCTCCTAGCTCCGGTACAGGAAGGTCTATTACGACGTGGCAAACACAAGAAAACAATCCTGCACGACTTTCACGGGTATCTCGAGCACGGTGAGATGCTGCTGGTGCTTGGTAGGCCAGGAGCTGGATGTTCTACTTTCCTAAAAGCCCTGGCTGCCGAGACTGAGGGGCTTGACTTGTCCGCAGATGCAGTCTTCAACTACGACGGGATCCTGCAACCGGAGATGAAGAAGTACTACAAGGGAGAGATATTGTATAATCAAGAAGTCGAGAAACGTGAGCCGACACGTCCCCTCTGCCTCGACCTGACAGGTGAATGCTGACCATACCAGACTTTCCTCATCTCACAGTAAGCCAAACACTCGACTTCGCTGCAGCAGCACGTGCCCCCCAGATTCGTTCCGATGGAATGTCTCGAAAGGAGTATGTCACACATATGCGGGAGGTTGTAATGGCGATATTCGGACTGTCACACACGGTCAACACAAAGGTCGGGAATGATTTCGTTCGTGGCGTCAGTGGAGGGGAGCGCAAGCGCGTGTCCATTGCAGAGATGGCACTGGCAGGGTCCCCACTTTGCTGCTGGGACAATGCCACCCGTGGTTTGGACTCGGCGTCTTCTTTGGACTTTGTCAAGGCACTTCAGATTGGTTCCAAGGTCTTTGGAACAACGCACATCGCCACGCTCTACCAACCATCGCAGGCGATTTATCATCTTTTCGACAAGGTGGCAGTTCTGTACGAGGGACGCGAGATCTTCTTCGGCCTTGCCTCGCAAGCGAAACAGTATTTCCAGAGCATGGGATGGCATTGCCCTGCTAGGCAGACAACTGCAGACTTCTTGACTAGTGTGACGAACCCTACCGAGCGGCAAGCCTCCACAGGCTTTAAGAATAAAGTTCCCCGGACACCGGAAGAATTCGAAGCCTACTGGCGGAACAGCCAGGAATACAAGCAGTTGATGCAAGAAGTCTCGGAGTACGAAGCAAGATACACCAACAGTTCCGAATCCACCCAAGCATTCAAAGAGAGTCATGTCATACGTCAAGCTCGGCACGCTCGTCCAAAGTCTCCTTACCTGATCACTGTCCCAATGCAGATCAAGATATGCATGGTGCGGTTCTACCAGCGTGTTTGGAATGATCTACCGTCCACCTTGACCTTGATGATTGGCCAGATTGTCTTCTCGTTGATTATCGGGTCCCTCTTCTATGGATTACCGTTCGGAACGCAAGACTTTAGCTCGAAAATGTCCGCGTTGTTCTTCGCGATTCTTCTCAATTCATTGCTCACGGTGTCCGAAATTCAGAATCTCTATGCGCAACGTCCGATTGTGGAGAAACATGCTTCGTACGCCTTTTATCACCCGTTCTCGGAGGCCCTGGCCGGTGTGTGTGCAGATCTCCCAATCAAACTTGCAAACAGTCTGGCGTTCAACATTATTTTTTATTTCATGTGTGGGCTACGCTACGATGTTGGTCCATTCTTTGTTTTCTTTCTCTTTGTGACCATGGCTCTATTGTGCATGAGTCAGGTCTTCCGTACCCTGGCAGCTGTCTCGAAGGCGATCCCCCAGGCACTTGCTGCGGCAGGCGTCATTCTACTTGCGACAGTGATCTATACTGGCTACCTTCTCCCACAGCCCAGCATGCACCCTTGGTTCAAATGGATCTCTTATATCAACCCGCTCCGGTATGCCTTCGAGGCTCTGGCTGTGAATGAGTTTCATGGGCGGAACTTTCCTTGTTCCGCCGTGATTCCCGCATACCCGGGGTTTAGCAGCGGATCTGGCCCCTACTTTATCTGTGGCGAGAAGGGCGCGATTGCTGGGGAATTGTTCGTCAGCGGAGATCGGTATCTCTCTGTGAGCTACGGCTATAAGTATCAACATCTGTGGAGAAACTTCGGCATTCTCTGTGCTTTCACCTTTGCCTTTCTCGCTGTCTACCTGCTGGCGACCGAAATCAACTCCCGCTCGTTCTCCAGGGCTCAGAGCTTGCTTTTCCGTCACGGCCATATCCCCCTTGCATTTCAAAGGTACAACCAAGAGTCCGAGGCCACGGTTCTTAGCACACCTCATGAGAAAGAGGAAACAGAACCTCCATTGCCGCCGCACCGCGATACGTTCACCTGGCGTAACGTCTGCTACGATATCGAGATCAAAAAGGAAGAGCGTCGTTTGCTTGATAATGTCAGCGGGTGGGTCAAGCCCGGCACACTGACTGCGTTGATGGGCGTGTCTGGTGCGGGAAAGACTACTCTGCTCAATGTTCTGGCCGGGCGTATTTCGATGGGTGTCGTGACAGGAGATATACTCGTTAATGGATCGCCTCTCGGGGCGAGCGTTCAACGCAGCACGGGATACGTGCAACAACAGGATCTACACCTGCACACCGCCACAGTTCGCGAATCGTTACAGTTCTCCGCCCTTCTCCGACAGCCGAAGTCCGTGCCCGTGGCAGAAAAGTATGAGTTTGTGGAAAAAGGTAAGCTCAGGTCGGAAAGTATGGAGACCACTTCTGCAGTCTACTGACCAAATTCCAGTTATTCGCATGCTTAACATGGAGGATTTCGCCGAAGCGGTCGTGGGCATCCCGGGTGAGGGACTGAATGTTGAGCAACGCAAGCTTCTTACCATTGGTGTCGAGCTCGCTGCAAAGCCTGCCTTGCTCCTGTTTCTGGATGAACCGACCTCCGGGTTGGACAGTCAGTCCTCGTGGACCATCATTGCCTTGCTCCGCAAGTTGGCCTCCAACGGGCAGGCTATCTTGTGCACCATTCACCAACCCTCGGCGATGCTGTTTCAGCAATTTGACCGCCTCCTGTTTCTGGCTAAGGGTGGTCGCACTGTCTACTTTGGCGAGATTGGACCAGAGTCTCGGACAATGCTGGACTATTTTGAGCGCCAGGGAGCGAGGAAGTGTGATAGTGCGGAGAACCCAGCCGAGTATATCCTCGAACTCGCGGGGGCTGGAGTCAATAGTAAGGCCTCTCAGGATTGGCCTGCGTTGTGGAGGCAAAGTCACGAAGCGGCGGAGGTGATGCGTGTTCTCGAGCAAGACCTGTCACGACCTCAGATCAGCCGAACCGAAACCGATCCAGCAACTGAGTCCGAGGAGACCGCTTTTGCCATGCCGTTCAAGGACCAATTCGCTGCTGTACTTCGCCGCATCTTTCAACAGTACTGGCGATCGCCCGAGTACATCTACAGCAAGCTGGCCTTGGGAGTGCTTTCAGCTCGTAAGTTTGATCTACTGTTGCCCTCCACAAAACACAAGTACTAACTCAACCATCCACACAGTCTTCGTCGGTTTCTCCTTCTATCTACCTGGCACCTCGGAACAGGGGCTGCAATCGTCAATCTTCTCCGTCTTCATGATGACCGCGATCTTCACCGCGTTAGTCCAGCAGATCATGCCTCAGTTCATCGTGCAGCGTGACCTCTACGAAGTCCGCGAACAGCCGTCCAAGACCTACCACTGGGCCGCATTCCTCGGTGCTAATTTACTAGCCGAGATCCCATGCCAGGGTTTTGTCGCTGTTATCGTGTACGCCAGCTTCATCTACCCTGTTTACGGGATCGTGGACTCGCAGCGCCAGGGGGTACTTCTGCTCCTTATCGTGCAGTTCTTCGTGTACGGGTCAACCTTTGCGCACGCAGTGGTGGCCGTGCTTCCGGACGCCGAGACCGCGGGCCTAATTGCCACGATGCTCTTCAACATGACCCTTGTGTTCAACGGAGTGCTCGTCCCGCCCGTCGCCCTGCCGGGCTTCTGGACGTTTATGTACCGCGTCTCCCCGATGACCTATCTGGTCAACGCGATCATCGCCACCGGCGTGAGCGGCCGTCCCGTGCACTGCGCCGACAAGGAACTGAGCATCTTCGACGTCCCGCCCACTTATGGTACTTGTGGGGAATACATGCAGGCGTACCTCCAGGCGGCAGGTGATGCCGCGGGTACGCTCCTCAATCCGAACAGCACCACCCAATGCCAGTACTGTCCCCTGCAGGCTGCGGACCAGTACCTCGAGGGCCGCGAGATCTACTACAGCGAGCGGTGGCGCAACTTCGGCCTGCTGTGGGCGTACATCGCGTTCAACGTGCTCTTTGCGCTCGCGATGTACTACTTCTTCCGGGTGCGCTCTTGGAAGAGAAAGGCTTGAGTTTTGTCCAGCGTGCCATCGACGCAGAATCCAGTACGCAGGGGCCTGGCCTATACACTCTGCTATCGATGATCACGAGGGAAACGCTCATTCATTCTGATATTCCCCGGCTCTTTCCATTTCAGTCCAGTTTCCTTCATTCTCTTTTCTTTCCTTTCCTTTCGTCACTCGACTCCACCATTTCCTTGATTTTGTGGCTTGTCTGACATTACCGCCCGATTTTCCTGTGCAGTGTGCATCCCTGGCAACATATCAGACACTGTCCAGAGTTAGAACTATTTTTCCCTTCTGATCCAGACATTTTACAAGCGCATGTTATATAAACTTTTAGAACGGAAGTGCGTCAGTTCATATATCTCTTGAGTCGTCTCATAACTTTGTGCTCTGATCATAGTATAGATGTTAGTAAGACATAAACTTCTGAATGCCAACCATTCTTCATGTCCGTCTCCATCTCTCAATGGCTACTGCCTCACCCGTCGACTGCGCTCTCATACCGAGGATCGTGGCAAGCGACACGATATAGCCAGAAGTAAGATCCTCCAATTCTTATCAATGGCCATAAACCCTTAGATAAACGTAGTCGTAACATTCATCACCGGCGAAAGGTATACCTGCATCACGTGCCGATGGATCAGGCCAGCAGGCCAGCAATAGCCCCTAGTCCGTGGGTTACTCCGGCGGTCCAGGTCTGAGAACATACGAGCTGTTTTCCCTGGAACAATGGTCTGAATGCCCACCTGTAAGTGCACACCCAACCTTGTACGGAATACGTTTCAGAGATTCAGATTCATTACAAGAGGTACCAGTTAAAGGGGGGACTTAAGGTGGCGTGGTGGCCGTGGAAGCTGGAGCTTCCAGT
Source organism: Aspergillus uvarum CBS 121591 (assembly GCF_003184745.1). Classification (NCBI taxonomy): domain Eukaryota; kingdom Fungi; phylum Ascomycota; class Eurotiomycetes; order Eurotiales; family Aspergillaceae; genus Aspergillus; species Aspergillus uvarum. Next base: position 49,563 of record NW_020291404.1, on the reverse strand, counting down.
TCCGACACCCGAAGGTGTCTATCCCGAAGAGGCCGCCGTTGCGAGACCCGAGACCCGAGACGCTTGGCAACTGACTTCCGGTGAGATTCATGGGGAATTATTCAACTTGCAAATATCAACTAACAGGCTTACCAATGACTTCGACTCAGTAGGAACTGGATGGACGACGGGAGAAGAAATGGCGACGGTGCGATTGGAGATGAATCTGGGAACAGGGGTATAAATAAATACACGGAAGCTCGTTCCACCGTTACCAGCGTACGCAGAGACAACAACAACAACACCACCACCACCACCATTACCAGATCCCACAATAAAGATGAAGAACTCGCCCCTTGCACAGCCGTTGACGCTCCCATGCAAGCTGCAACTCCCCAACCGACTCGTGAAAGCGGCGATGGCTGAAAAGCTGGCCGATGGAGAAGGGCTTCCAACGAAGACGCTGGAGCGAGCATATGAAAAATGGGGAGGCGGAGGGTGGGGACTGATTTTGACGGGTTAGTATTTTTAAATAGCACTATGCAGTAGGAGTCGGTCTTGGTGTTGCTTCGTTTATTGTCGCTGCTACGATTGTCATCAATACGACGCAAACACGCATCTAGCTAACGGGGTTCTTGTACCACCAACAGGCAACGTGCAGGTTGACCACCGATACCTCAACGGTGCAGGTGACGTGACAATCAAACCCACCACCAGCACAGAGAAGCAGCTCGCTCGCTGGCGCGCCTGGGCCAGCGCCTGCACCACGCCTGGCAACACTCCAGCGATCGTGCAGCTCAACCACCCGGGCCGCCAGTCCCCCATGGGCGCCGGCAGCCGCGGCCTCTGCGCGCGGAACCTCGCCCCCAGCGCCGTACCGCTAGACTTCGGCCCCGGCCTGATGGCCCAGACGCTCAGCCGAGTGGTCTTTGGGGTGCCGCGCGCCATGACGCAAGCCGACATCCAGACGGTGGTGCAGCAGTTCGTTGACGCGGCGCGGTTGGCGGCGGAGGCCGGATTCCAGGGGGTGGAGATCCACGCGGCGCACGGCTACCTTCTCGCGCAGTTCCTGTCGGCGGACACGAATCACCGCACCGACGCTTACGGGGGGTCTGCTGCGCGGCGGGCCCAGCTGGTCGTTGAGATTATCCGCGCCGTGCGCGCCGCGACCCCGCCCCGGTTCTGCGTTGGGATTAAACTCAACTCGGTGGACCATCAGTCCGCTGAGGCGCTGAAGGAGTGCGTTGAGCAGCTTCGGCTGATCGTGGCGGCTGGGGTGGACTTTGTGGAGATCAGTGGGGGGTCGTATGAGAAGCCTACCGTGAGTAATCCAAACCCCCTCTTCAGAATATGCGAGATAGAAAAGGGGCAGGAGGTGCATTACAGCACAGTTTTTGACCTGTTTGTTAGATGATGACCAGTGATATCATCCAAGAACACCGACCCTCAGCTCGGACCCAAGCGCGAGAGGCCTTCTTCTTGGACTTCGCCAAGGCGATCCGGAGCTCGTTCCCAGCAGTGCCTCTGATGGTGACGGGGGGGTTCCGCACCCGCCAGGGAATGATCGATCCCTTGCAGAACGGGGACTGTGACATGATCGGGCTGGGTCGACCCGCGGTGCTGCATCCGACCCTCCCTGCCGAGGTCATCCTTAATGAGCGAGTGTCTGCCGACGAGGCACGGCTGGTCACGGAAAGAGCGCCGATCTCCTGGGCGAACAGGTGGACCAAACTGGCGGTTGTTGGGGCCGGAGAAGAGAGCGTGAGTATCTTCGCTTTCTTCATTCTAGACGTAGGGTTTGCGGACTTAGCTGACCCTGGTTGATGTAGCGGCATTACAGTAGTCGAATTGCAGAGTTGGGGGCTTAGGCTGAATTGGATGACGTGAGTATTTTGACATTTTTAGGTCGAGGGAGGGGTGTGAGAAAGCTTTCCGGAACAGAAGCGTGAGAGAGAGAATGGATTCACCTGGCTTTGAGCCCTAGAGCGATCAACGTAGCACTATCCTGTACTTCCATAACAATTAGATTCAGGAAGACCAATCGATAGCCCTTGAGGGTTGATCGTTATCTGATACATGTCAGGCAACACGTGTCATGAATGAACCAGCAAGAAATATTGAGCAACGAGATGTGAGATGCGAGATGCCATGCCTTCCGGACAAAGTCAGGGTTTGATGAAGCTGCAATTGGCAGGCGTCTGTCAGGGGACCGTCCCTAGCGCCTCAGGCATCCATGTAGTTCAATTCTCCGAAGGCCCGCAGCGTCTTCCTTGTAACATCATGAAATGAATTCTGCATGACCACGATATGATCTTATATCTATTATGTCTCTGCAATGTTGGTAATCTTGGCATAATTGGATCAAGGGAGGCGGGGCCAGCCAGAAAGTTGTTGCCGTTCCTGAGTAGCCCGGGCCACGTGATTCGAGGCGATTCACGCAGAGGACTTACATAGTGACTAGTTCAGCATAACAACACCAGATCAAGCAAGACATTACTCCCTATTGCCCTTTGCTGGGCGTCATGGTTTTATCAACGGAAGCAAGCAGGACAAGCGCTGTGTGAGACAGGATAGAGATCCAACGGCTTTATGTATAGTACCCATCTCGGCAACAACCAAGCCCTAAACAAGCTCAAATCCGGTACCTCGACTATCTCATGTTTAGCGGAAGCACGCTGAAACATATTACATTTGGATGGTTTCTATTAATAGCATAGTTTCGATGGGTACGGAGTAGAAAGGCTGATTTCTCCCCACTGGCAGGCAGCCCGGGCTGACAGAGTCGTCGATGACGTAGCCAGCGGTGCGGGGTCGAGGCCAACCGGGGCAATTCACCTCTAAGTCAGCATGGAGACTTGAGGTATTGGCTAATCGGTCGATTCTCGCATGAAGAGACTGCTAAGTTTCAGCTGGATGCCTAAGGTTTATGGTGTTTACTGCAGCTGTACGGCCAATAGCGGTGATGACAGCTGTCGCCGGCCACTTGGTAGGCATCCCATGGCTAGACATAGAAGGGCTGCTGCTTCTGCCCACACAAGCCAGGCAGCCCCAATCCAATCATCGAGTGTCTGGAGAAGCAATCTGAGCATTAATGATTGAGTCACCGCGCCTGGTTGTTGCCCAGCCAGCATATGTCGATGACTAAACACAGGCAGTGAGGCGGAGGAGCTGCAACAAAGCCTTGTATGCCTCATCGGGCAACACTATCACTTATAATGACTCTCTGTTATTGTCAATCCCCCCATCTCTGAGATTCATCTCATATTCCTTCCTGTCCCTGGATCAGACCCCTAAACCTTACACCCACCCTTCGTTATTCACTCACTGCTGGTGGCTTGAATTGCGCTCGAGCCGCTCTTTCCTTGTTCTTTTTAAAAAGTCCTTGCCAACATGCAGGTCGCGGTAGAAGATGACCTTCTCTCTTTGACCCATTCTTTGTTACTCGACGACACGAGAGTCACTGTCCTGGTCTCTCAAGTTCAATTTGAACCGTATCTTAACCCGTCGCAAGATGAAACTTTGGCTATACTAGGGGGAGTAGATGAGCAGCTTAGATCGTTGCTGCGACGCATAGTTCTGTCACGGACGCATATATCACCTGCAGCTGCGTACCTTGCATCGCTTCTGCGAGGATGCGGATACTCTATCAACCTAGTTGAGCGCCAGCTGCGTCTTTATGGCTCCAGCTACGGTGCGCGAGGTTATGTCGCCGGTCGCTGGCCTCAGGCCCTGGTGGCCTTGCAGCAGTACAAGGTACTTCTCCGTGAAGTGCTCAGGCACTTCAACCCCAATAGGTAAGCACGGCCTCATGAGGATTGTACTTTATCTCCGTCTGATCTAGGCTAAATCTTCAGTCTTCACCCGCCATTCGAGGAACAACCACTCACACCCCATATCGAGTACCAAAACACCATCATCTCCCAGCTTTTGCAAGACCAAGTGGAAGTCGAAGCCTCCTACTGGAATGAGATCTACCAAAGTCAGGATGCAGCTGAAGTCCGCTCAGAATACCCCCCTTCTACCTACGTCACTCCTCCCAGCAGTATCAGGAATGGAGATGACCCAGACGATCCGCCGATTCCCTTACCCCAATTTCAGCCAGGCCAGACCACTCATGAGCTCACTGCACAAGAAGTCCGGCAAGCCAGCGATCGCGAGCGTGGTCGCATCTACACCATTCTTAGATCTATTTGGATCCGTGAGAGTCAAAGTCTACGGGAGCGATCGAAATTCCTGGCACACGCGATCCGTTCCAACAGCGTTGATGGCGTCAGTCTGCTACTCGATCTGGGGATCAAAGTGGACCAACCGTGCCACAAGGATCTGCCTCTGTGCCTCGCTGCTCGGCTGGGACACGATGGAATTGTCCAGATGCTCATTGAGCGCGGTGCCACTGTGGAGAAGCGAAGCGGGTTTGGCAGCACAGCGCTCATGTCGGCGGCGGGGGCCGGGCAGACCTCCACCATCGCTTTACTCCTAGACAACAAGGCCGACATCAACGCTCAAAGCACGTTCAAGGGGGCCAACGGCTTCACACCGCTGATGAAGGCTGTGAAATCAGGGCACCAGAGTGCGTGCCGTCTTCTGATCGATCGAGGCGCAGGCACAGGCATTCACAACGAGGCAGGCGAGTCTTTGTTGCATGTCGCCATTCGGAACGGTCGCTCGGAGATTATCGATCTCGTTCTCGAAAGCCATGTTCAGATTGGTGTAGCGGACCAAAACGGTAATACTGAGTTACACCTGGCTGCCAGCAAAGGACTGGTTGGGTTGTCGACGCTCCTTGTGCAGCGAATGAACACGATCGTCAAAATCGCCAACCACAAGCAGAAAACCCCTCTACATCATGCCATACGCACCAGGAGCCCTGAGCTTGTCAAGCTTTTCCTCGACCAAGGTGCTTTTCCGAATGCGCCGGACCACAAAGGGAGAACGGCGCTCCATTGTGCGATTGAGAAAGATTGCTCGACTCTTGTCCATCTGCTGCTTGAGCGAGAGGCCGATCCGGATTTCCGTGACAAAAATGGCAAGACGCCGCTTCACTATGCAGTGGAGCTGGCTAAACTGGAAATCGTCCAAATTGTGCTTCAAAAAGCGCCCGCGATCAACATTGAGGACACAAATAAGGAAACGCCGCTCCAGTACGCTGTCAAGTCTGGTAACCTCGCTATCCTGCAGCTCCTGGTGGCGCAAGGTGCTGACCCGAAGTGGAAGGTCAGTGAAGGAAAGTCTCTCGCTGAGTTCATCATGGAATTGTCGCTGTCCGAGGAGTTATCGCTCGGTATGCTGCGGGAGCTTCTACGCCAGCATAAGCCCGGGCAACCATTGGCTGTCACCTTCGGGTTTCCTACACTCTCCAAAGCGACCAGCGAACGTAAGTCTGCGCTCGTGAGGTTATTCTGTGACCACTACCCTGAGTTTGTCAATGATAATCCACCCCCGGAGTCGGGGCTCTGCCCTCCGCTTCATGAAGCGATCAAGCAGAGCCACCGGGAGCTAATCAACTTCTTTTGTGGGCTTCACCCAACCGATATGAACATCCTCGATCACGAGGGAAATTTGCCGTTACACCAAGCTGTGGATAAATGGCAAGATGGATTGCTAACCAAGCTCATCGCCAAGGGGGCGGACAAAGACCGGCCGCATGCGACCACGGGTTTGCCACCGTTGCATCATGCAGTCCAGAAGCAAAACCTCCGGGCAGTCGAGGAGCTTATCGCAAACAACGCAGATGCTGAGAAGCGGGTGAACGGGGAACAGTGCGACTGGTGCAGGAGGCATGCGCGACCAGCAGGTAGGAATGCGCGATGCATTTTACTGGCCATTCCGGAAAAGAAGCGCGAGTCGGACTGGGAGGCGATCAATGTCCAACTCTCACAAGTACTGAATCCGAGGCCGTCTCCTAGTCCCGGCTCGGATTCTAGTGGGAATGGGAAGATAAGGAGGAAAGTTCGTTGACTTATCTCATATGCTCTCAAGTTGAGTAAATAAGAGTGTTTAATGTGGAAGGAAGGGGGGAGGGGGTGAGACTGCAGGGATTAGTCACCCATTGCATGCAAATTCGCAGTGCATGTGATGTGATTGATGGTGATTGCAGGCGCTTTGGCCCATGGAAGCTGATGAGCTGATAACAACCTGGCAAGGAGAGGGAGTTAAAGATAGGGCTCGATGACAAGCGGTGAGTCTCTTACCCAATCCGGACTGCTGGTTCGTGTCAGAAGGTTGGGTGGCGCATGACCGAGATACCTTATATCCCACCATTAAAAGACCAAAGACTGCATGGTCAAGTCCCGGTCCCAAATTTCAGGACCGGGACCGGACCATTCCTAGGCCTACACTCCGGAAACCTCGTTTCACCGCGCTCAGCCATAGCTCGTAAAACTGGTGTACTTTAATATCTATATTCATCGGTTTCACTGCTAGCACAAAACCCGCGTCACCCCCTCCTACTGCCCAGAATATGTTTAGGTTTAAAATTGGAATAATTCAGGTGCTATTCTAAGCTCCGAGGCGAAGGTGACTCTAAAGTAAACTACCCGTGAGGTATCAGACTTCGGAGATGAACATCGAAATTGCATCATTTCCGTAAACCGATGCTTTTGAACTGTGTTGTTGTGTCTTTAATTGCCACTTCGACAGGGAGTCGCTCCATTGAACTGGCCCCATAGAAGCCATGCAAACCCTGCACCCGGTCCATCACAAACTTCGCGTCTTCGGGAGCAGCAATTGGCCCGCCGTGACAAAGTACAATGATGTCTTCATTGATCCGCACGGCTGCATTCCGAATTTCCTGAATTTCTGTCACACATTGTTCCAATGTTTTTCCGGTCTTTGCCCCTATCGACCCCGAAGTCGTCAGACCCATATGTGCAACCAAGATGTCGGCACCCGCCTCTGTCATCGCCTTGGCCTCATTCACATTGAAAACATAAGGAGTTGTCAGGAGGCCCAACTCTGAGGCATGTCGGATCATCTCAACTTCCTTTTCGTAACCCATGCCCGTCTCCTCGAGATTGGCGCGGAACTGGCCGTCTATGAGCCCAACCGTTGGAAAGTTCTGCACTCCTGCAAACCCCAGATCCTGCAGCTGCTTCAAGAACCTTGGGATTATCTTGAATGGATCCGTGCCACAAACACCCGCAATTACGGGAATATTCTGAACAACGGGAATGACTTCGGCGGCCATCTCGACAACTACTTCATTGGCGTTGCTGTATGGCATCAGTCCCGCAAGACTCCCACAGCCTGCCATTCGGAATCGACCGCTGTTGTAAATGATGACGAGGTCACCGCCTCCAGCCTCTACCGCTTTTGCGGAAAGACCGATACCTGGGAAATCATTATGAGCCTCATAAATCGACGAAATCATGAACGATCATGCGCAACCGTCACATACCGGCTCCAGCCCCAATTATGGGTTTCCCATTCTCGATTTGACGGCGTAAGTGGGCGATGATCGCGCCGCGAGAGGAATTTGAAACCATTTTTAGAGGAAGATAAGCTTGGCACTCCTAGAATGTCGAAAAAGAAAGAAAAGGCAGATTGCAGTGATACAGATTTAACCTGACGGTACAGACCTATTTATTGAAGGGTCCTAGAAGTGTTCACGGAATTTGCTGGTGGTGGCAAGCAACATAGTGGATGACGGGAGCGGACATTACATTGTATTCCGGATGATGATATCATCTTCCTTGCTCAATCTTTACTAACAATGTCAGAAGGCGGAGTCGGGTTGGCGGAGCGCGGAGCGCGGAGCGGCGCGAGCAAGCGCGGACTGCGGAGATAATCAGATCGAGGCCCGTCGCGGAAACCACAAATCGCGGGGATAAAAGGAAAAGACTTCATTCGTGGCGAAACGGCATAACGAAGTGCCGAGGAGCCTAGCTAAGATTAGAATCTGATTCGTGAAGGAATAGCTCAGGTGTTGAGTACTCATCGAGCCAGTTTCGCTGTGACTTGCGGGGGGTGAGGTTGGGGAATATGAATTAGTACTTGTAGGTGGGGTAGAAATACTTCTAGACCCTGCACATCTGTTCGGGGATACCACCCGTGTCTGCGTTGCAATAATTGTTCTTTCTTCTCATTCCAAACATGCTGGAATCAAGGTCGGCAGAATCAAACCCAAACACGGACAAGGTCGAGACATGTCCAAGCAGCGATTGTATGGAGCACCGTCAGATGCATGATGACTGTTGTGCCTGTTCTCGTCCCGTGATGCATTATCGCTCAATGGCGACTCCTTCTCCTTTGGATCTGCTCTCGTTTGGCACCAGCGTATTCCTGCTCTCAATGTTTAGAATACATACCCGCAAAGTCGACGAGATGAACATGGCGGTTGGGGTGCTGCTATGTTTTGGCGGCTCATGTCAATTTATTTCAGGCATTATTGAATTTATCAGAGGAAATACGGTGTGTTTTAACTCAAGAACTTTCCAGCTGATGTGCTAGATTGACTCATGCCTAACTATGTCCAGTTTGGAGCCACCGTTTTCCCTTCTTACAGAGCGTTCAGCATCAGTTTTGCCATGAGCACTTGATTTGAAAATTTATTCTAATGCCAGTTTATGAGTATTCAATAGAATAGGAGCAGTCTCCTTGGGCGTTTATTCAAGATGTTGTTCCCAATGATGCCGTTATCAACTCCCATTGTTCCCAATCCATATTGATCGGGTTGGTCCACTGCTGGGGCTCGATCTGCCGGAAAAGGCTGGGAAAGACATTGCTCTCAAGTGAGTCTAAGTCATATCTTCTACCCATAGTGTTCATGGCACTACTCGAGCTATCTTGCTGCAATGGAGAGATGCGTTGGCCACGGTCGAGTCCACCTGGTGTTGCCCTTTGATTCTCCACTAACCCGCTTGATCTATATAATCATTGTCAGCTCAAAAGCACAGAATCTTGATTACCTCCGTGATCGACTTACAACATCTGGCCAAGGATAGTTGCTGTCCGGGTGCATAACTGACTATGTGTCTTTGAGGCTTCTAGTCGCGCATGACATTCGTGAAGAAGTCGCACGGTGTTCACAGATAGGGATTCTTTTGGCTCCAAAGAAAGAATGAACATCAGAACGAAAGCAGCGTGAAAGGCATGGAAAGAGCCTTGGCCGCGGATATACCAACGAAATGGCGTAAATTGGGGTAGATGGTGGAAGTCGGCATGAAGTTCCAAAACTCGCTGTGCACTTTCCATGCAGAGCTTCTTCGACCAGCCATGCGTAGTCGAGTCAGAAGGTAATTCGCTCAGTGTAGCACTATGTAAAAGTAGAATCAGATGATGGGTAAAGCTGAGCAGCAGGTTGTTGTGAACTACGAAGGGGTCTACCCCGGGGGTCGAAGAGTAACTTTGCTCGAGTGAATTCAACTCCGCTCGTATGGTAGAATCCAGACGGTGAAGAACACCAAGATTTTCCGGTTGTGCAAGAAAAGCCGGGTTAGAAATCTCCGATGATATACGAAATAACTTTGATTTCCGGATCAGATATGAGACAGGTGTACTGCCCAAACCCAACGATCCTTCGATCGGTGCAGGCTGTCCGGAGACAATGCTTTCGTCAGAAACCTCAGCAGGTGGGAGAACACGCGAGAAAACCGCTGGGTATATGTCAAATCCCGTTATCGAGATATTCTGATTGCAGAGCAGCGTCGTGAGGGCTAACCAACAACGACGACGCTCCTCAGCTTCAACAATATCCAGAGAAAGCATGGCCGGGTCAACATGACAACCGATTGAGAGCGAGAGGAAGTAGACAAGCCCAAGAAGCGTCCAGGTCTGTCCATGGCTATGTTGGATCCCATATATGAGAATAAGAAGAGCTTGCAGCGTGGATATATTTTGTCGCCAGAGATATCGATCTGCCTCGAGGCACTTCATTGCGGCTGAGTAATACCGCTCCGAGATCTCATTGAGCCTTCCATAAGGGGTGTCCTTACGGCTCAGAGCCTTCAACAGATGACTGTCATCTTCCAGAGCAAGAACGGCGGTTCCCAGGACACAGAATAAGAGGCCCAGCCATGCCAATGACACTTGATCTGGGTTCTCAGAGAATCCAGCGTATTGCTTCTCAAACGTAGGGCAGTGTAAGATGGGAAAAACCTTATTTTGTGAGACTCTGATCCCATTGCGAGGGCGAAAAGACTCACTGGGGCGAACGATTGAAAATAGACAACTTTTAATTTGTCACAATACTCCCTTGGAGGAAGGAGCGCCAAAAGATTGGACCTGCTTTGTATGTCATGTTCGCCAAAGGGATATGGGCCGCTGGGTGTGTTGCTAAAAGCACTCTCTCGATCAGGAAAACAAGCCCCTTGAGAGGCTCGATGAACAAGGCGCCAGCTGGACGTCATAGGAAGGAATCGCACGTGTCCTGAAGCAGACGGAATGAGCGTGCCGGTTGCGAAAGCTGGAGGAAACTCTGATCTCAGCGGCGCATCTTCGCTTTCGGAAGCCCTAGGAACAGTCGAGCAAGAATGGCCGGTATCTTGTAGCTGGGCTTCTCCATTCAATATCTCTTCCAGTTTTTCAATCCGTGCTACGAGATCCGCATTGGACCCTTCTCCTGAAGAGCGATCGTGCTGGGGTTGAGAGACAGCGGGGTCTATGGTACTCTGCCGTGATTGTTGCTGCGGTCTTGATGGTGGCTGTGCTCGATGCGGGGATCTTCGAGGTTGTTTAGTGGTACTATAAACGCATTGTGCAGGTGAAATGCGGCGCCGCACGCAAGTGGCACAAGGAGGAGAATCTCGGGTACAGCGGATCTTGCGAACACGGCATGGCTCACAGGATATCGGAAGCCGTTGGCGCGGTCGCTGGGCGGACATAATTATCTCCCTTTCAGAATGGCGTCAGAATGCAAAGAATCCGGAAGATGATGAGGAAGCGGAGTTGCGAAAGAAGCGGAGTTGCGGAAGAAGCCAAGTTGCGGAAGAAGCCAAGTTGCGGAAGAAGCGGAGTTGCGAAAGAGCCGGAGATAAGCCCCCACATTCCATTTGCCACTGACGAGTGGCGCTGCCAAATGAGCAATGCCCCGTATGCCGAGGCTCCACCAGAGCACGAAGTGGTCGTACTTAAAATTCCCTGCATGATCGGAGCACTTTTATACATTTCAAAAATGGTGAAACTGCTCATGGCCAGCCCTATCGCACTTCAGGCTCTTCTATATTCTCGTTCCACCCATTATGCTGCATATCATCCTGTTGGGTACCCTTGATACCAAACGTGCAGAGGTATTATACGTCTACGACCAGTTGAAGGAAGCAGCCGCCAGCTTTTCTACTCCCCTCGACATCACCCTTGTTGATTGCGGCCGTCAAGCTATCACCGCCGATGCTATCACAATTGGCCACACCGACCTGGTCGCCAAGTATGCTCCTGGCCACGGTCCAAAGCTGATGGATTTACCCCGTGGCCAAGCTATCGAGTTTCTGATTACCTGCGTTAGCAGATGCGTGACAGATTTAATACAAAATAATGACATCCACGGCATTGTCGGCACGGGTGGTAGCGGGGGAACCAGTCTGATCGCCGCAGTGTTGAGGATGGCGGCACCGATCGGCCTTCCGAAACTGATTGTGAGCACCGTCGCTTCCGGGAATACGGGGCCGCTGGTGGGGGAATGTGATATCACTTTAATGTACTCTGTGGTGGACATTGCGGGTACAAATCGTCTCCTGCGCGACGTGCTGGGGAATGCCGCCGGTGCAATCTTCGGCATGGCTTCAACATACCAACGCCGACTTAGAGCGGCACGGTCCTTGATAGGTGCTCAAGAAAATTCAAGGGTTACACGAGTCGGAATTACCATGTTTGGCGTCACCACCCACTGTGTGGACTCGATCCGGCGTCATCTGGAAGCGAAATTTGCTGTGGAAGTCTATGTGTTCCATGCAACCGGTCACGGGGGAAAGGCCATGGAACGTCTGGTCGAGGAAGGCCAATTAGATGCAATATTGGATATTACAACGACCGAGATTTGCGATCTCATTGTCGGCGGGACTATGAGTTGCGAAACTAGCCGCCTGGAAGCCACGTTGCAACGGGGAATCCCCAACATCATTTCGGTTGGAGCTACCGACATGGTCAACTTTGGTCCTCTTGACACCGTGCCACAACAGTATCGGGAGCGCAACCTAGAGGTTCACAATCCTAGTGTTACACTGTTGAGAACATCTGTGGACGAGTGCCGACAGGTTGGGGACTTCATCGTCGACAAACTACTCCGGTTCACCCAGGAGCCATCAATGGTTGAGGTTTGGCTCCCCGAGGGAGGATTTAGTAGCATGGCTACTGCAGGGTCAGTATTTGCAGACGCCAAAGCTGATGCAGCCCTTGTCGATGTTATCAAATCTGGCTTGGCAGGAAGTGGGATACGGGTGGTGTCTCATGCTCGAGATATCAATGATAGTGGGTTCGCAATTGATATTGCCAACAGACTTATGGATCTTGTGATAAAACAATCCCAGCGTTCCCAAACACCTTAGCGGATGATTACTTTCCACTACAAATATAATGAATAGAAGGCCAGACCAAGAATGGCAACGTATCTGTTCCACCATCCATCGCATTTTACCAATTTCTCCCATGGGTTACGATCGTTCACACGGAAAGATTTGTGGCCCTCACATGGCCGGTGAAGCCTAGTTGGCTAGCTTGGTCGAAGGAATAGCTTCGAAATGCCATCGTTGGAATTAACCCGGAACTGGAAGATCATTGTTGGGTCGTTGAATATCTATAGGGTCAGGAGGTAACTGGGCGGTAATTTGCCTGGTTACCTCCTGAACCAAATCTAGTACTTGTCAGTAATTACTAGTAAGTTGTAGTATTAGATGGGTCATTATGTCGAGAGGAAATCACCGCTAATACTGCGCGGAACCCACCTGTATTCAGGCGAGTCCGAGTCTTACAAGGAAGGATACTTGAATTCCCTAGTATCTTGTATGGCAAAACGGGTAACTGCGGAAGTCCAGTGCGATATCGGAGTGCCGACCGCACAGGATGTCGTTCAACCGAATCTCATATAACAAATCTAGTGGATCTGTGCACGCAGAGGATCATGCAACGACAAGTGTAAAGATGAGGATTTGATGTACTGGCTAGTACAGAACATGGGTAATAGAGTCTGATAATTGAATCATTGACCGACGATGATAAGTGGTTGAAAACTCCTACATACTGTGCTACAACTCCTGGGAGCTTCTTTCGAGTGACAGGCCCCCCTTTAAGAAGGCGACAGCCACGATGCGACAGGCCCCTAATAAAGAAGGTGATGGCTATAATATAATATGTCTTTGATAAAGGAGATGATAGCTGAGTAATACGTTCTTGGTTAAGAAGGCGATAGCTAAGTCTTGGTTCTAGATTGAAGAGAAAGTTAAGGTTTCACATGGGTCTATATATCGCGTATTATGAGGTGCAAATTAATGGAGCTTTGTAAGTAGCTCAATCTCCTAACGTGCATTACAGTCTTCGTAGTGAAACTTAAAGACGTCAAACGTGGGGTTTGTTAGATCTAATGATGGGGACGGATCCTCTAGCCCTAACTGCCATCGGCACGATCTTGGGATTGATGTACATGGCACGAGCCGCCAAGTCCGAAATCCACCAAGTGTAGCCTGCTACGCTCTGCAGCACGTTAGTGTTTCCCTTGTCCTGAAATTTAATTGCCATTCATTTCATGGTCCCTTGTAGCCTTTCCACAGTTAAAAGTATCGGTTGAAAAGGCTACACACTGTGAAAGCAACGGTGTCATGAAAATATAAGCTCGAAAGAACCGTGTTCGATCCTCGGACCATCTGATATGGCATTAACATGAATCACTTCCATCATTGAATCCATCTCCATAAACCTACTGAAAATACTGCATTCCAGTTCGCTTCATTTGTTCCACCCTAATAGAAATGCACTCCTTCCACCTTACCTCCTCTTCTTCGCCTCCTGCCCCAGATACCCACTCCTGGGATGGCCGCTCCCCCCACCGCACCCGATCAACCGCAGAGAAATACCTCGACTCGCGATGGCCCATCCCCGCCACCTCATACAGGCGGTACCCCTCACTCTGCGGCCTCCAATGCGCCGTCTTTTCCAATGCATCTGCCCACTCACCCCACATGGATACCGCACTGACAAGAACTCCGATTCCCCCAGCATGGTTCGGGGATGGCGAAGGTTTCGGGTGGGTTAGGTGATTCTTTGTCGGTCATTTTGTTGGGACTTTTCTTGCTTCCTGGATCCTCTTTCTGGTTGTCTATTTTGCTGTCTTTGTGGAGTCGAATTGTTAAGAACAATGTTGTATAGCTGTGGTCGGCAAGGACAGCACAGGGCGTTGCGCCACTTACTCGTGCTTTGATCCCCAATTACGATTTCGAGGCAAGAAAAGCGATAGGAGTTCAGATTCACTCTTTTATCAACTCCACTGGGAACCCTGTCCAGCATTCCACATTTGTACTCGTAGCACATACTTAGGCTGTCACTATACCTGGCTACCCAGCCCGACAAGATCACGTGCCGACCGACATACTCGATGGAGCGTCACCGGTCCCCCTCGCCCCATGGCTCCTAACTTTCTTGGCGACCGGGAAAATGTCATATTCGTAGAATGTGGGGGGGTTCCATGCTTTCTCTCTGTCCTTCGATGAGTTTTGAAAGTTTAGCCCTCCGCTGAGACTCGTAGTAAGTGTAGTCTGGTCGATTGTTGTAAGTCACGTGCAGATGGTTAGCCCGGTAGGGCGTCATTTGAACTCTAGATTTTCAAGCAGACAGATAGTGTGGGATAATCTTTCTGGAGAGTAATATGTAAAATATTTTGATGAAGTTTCCTCCTCAACGTGTCTTTAGGATGCGTATATTTTGCCATGCTTTCTGGGTATGTTAACATCGCTTCGGTCAGTTGAGCGACCCCGTTACAAATTCCACTCCAACTCCTCCGCTTCTGATATTTCCGAGAGTTCGGCTATTAAAGATTCGCCCGCTTTCAATCCATTAAGCGTATCCGGGCTCTTGCTTGGTTAGCTCTGAAGAAGTCTACCTACCTAATAGAGGGGAACACGTACTTCCCGAACGCCACACACTTCCCGAACAGCTGCTGATTGTGCATACTGTGTACAACTTATATGTAAATTATCAGTTTCGATCGCAGACACTCTTCAAACTGGTTACAATGTATAGATATAAACTATTTAACTATCTAGATTGTATATAAGAGTGCCTTATAAATTTTGACTTACTTGCTTATTTACAGAAGTGCCGTAAAATGCTTTCAGGCCTACCTCGCTCACTTGCTCTACGCGTGCTGTGTAAGGCCTCGAGGCCTCCCTGCCTTGCTCGCTCGCTTGGTGCGTGGCGTTCGGGAAGTACGTGTCCCCCTCTAATGATCCCCTGATTTCCCCGTCGAAGAGTTGGGCAGCTATTAAGCGGTGAAGATGTCCCGCGCTCTCAGTCCATTTGAAAATCTGAGATGGGATGTTAGAAGAAACAAACACCTTGAGGACAATTGAGAGAGGGAATAGGGAATAAATTAAGTATGGAGGTCACTGTGCTGTTTACCCTGCGATTTCTCCTATCTAAGCCTTCAATGTTCACATATACCTTTAACTATACAAATCTTCTCCAGCAGGTCCTGAGAGAACACACACTGTGCTAGAAATTAATTACAGTGAGCGATCTCCACCGGACACAAGAGAACTGGAAAATCAATCCTAATCATAATCTATTGTTGAAAGTTTGATAGAATTTGACCCGAGACATAAAACAATTAAGCTTCATGACTGAAAGCTTAGTGTCGGCTTTTTGACGGGGGTTTGCTGACTGGGAGAGGGGTGAGTCAAGGTGCGTAGTGTGTAATATGGTAAGGCACGGCTGGATCCTGCTGATTTGAGGCTCAAAGATAGTATAGTGAGTTTGACCATTCAGATACGGCAATATAGGTCTGAAAACTCTAGAAGGGTCTGTCCGCGGCTTCCTTTCCATAAGCATTTCTCTTTTGCCGAGGCAAAGCGGGGGCCCCTCGGAAAATGAAGAATTTAACCCGAAGGGGAACTTATTCCCGACACCCGTGACCCGTTCACACTGATGTTTCCATGGAGTTCTGACGCTGTCCGACCAACTCTGGCTAGCCCTGTACATTGAAAATTGAAAAAAAAAAAAAAAGAAAAAAAGAAAAAAACCAGAACTGTAGGCAATAATAATACCAAAAGCATGCAGTGCAGTGGGCTTGATGCATAGTGATGCAGAGGCCAGAAGGTAATCGTTATGTGCGATGGATAGGTTAGTAGTCTGTGCTTATCCTATGCGGGACGCGTATTGAATGAATCCGCGACCAAAGGCCGTTAGTTCAATTAGTTCAATTTAATATAGACAGACACACGGCACAGTTCCCACATTTCTCTGCGCATCTCAGCCTCTCAGGGGCTGCAAATGCATATAATGTTTGCAGGCGAGCAAGAAATCGCACGTGGGGATTTATTCATACCTAGCTAGCTGGACCCCGAATCCAAGGAAAATTACCCCTATCAGATCGATGTTTCCACCACTGAAGACTTTCAGATCTCATCTGGGCCAAGATTAGGGTTTGTGACCGTTAACCACGGCTTCATAATCAAGTGTGTGCCTTGCTCTTGAAAGAATGCGTTTTCTCTTGTCTCGTGCTGCGGAAACGGAGAGATTATCATATTTGTAACCCTCCTGCTATTTGCTTGCAGGCTAGCCAAAAAGCTACCATGCCCGGAACTGAGACCATAATACCTGCCCGTCGTCGTGCATACACGAGATCAAGGACGGGATGCCGCACCTGCCGGTAAGTGCTCTGCGGAGGACCTGCTGCCCTTAAATCCGCCTGATATGCGTGCAGTGCGCGCCGCATCCGTTGCGACGAATTGCCTGGTGCCTGCAAGAACTGCACGTCCACCGGTCGGAAATGCGACTATGATCTCCATCGACTCCCCTGGGGGCGCCAAACCACCTTGCCCCAGGTCGTCTGCGTCCAGCGCCATGGATGGGTCCTGACGTCGGACGAGCAACGATGCTTTTCGTACTTCCAGCACCGCACAGTCTCCAGTGTTGCGGACCTGTTCGACTCCCCACTCTGGGAAAGCCATATTCTGCGCCTGAGCTTCACGGAACCGGCCGTTTGCCATGCGGTGAACATGCTGAGTGCGATCCAGCAAGCCGCGGAGACCAATGGAATGCGACTCACTGGGGCACAGGCCGATGATGATCATTTGAAGTTCGCGCTGGAGCAGTCGGTGCGGGCATCAGCCTTGCTGCGACGCCGGCAGGGATCCAACGACCCGCAGCTGATCCACACCGTTCTAATCTGCTGCCTGTTGTTTGTGATCGGAGAGCATATGCGGAGCAACTTCAACACTACTATTGTGCACGTGAAACACGGGGTGCGAATTATGAGAGAGGCACAGGCCCGGGGACAGAGATTCGATCCGGCCCTTGTTGATTATTTTCATCACCTGGATATGGAGGCCGATCTTTATTGGCGAACTGTGCACCAGGACGATACCAAACGCGAAGAGCCGGACTGGGTGACGAAGGGTTATCCCATTGTTATCCAAAGCGTTGCCGATGCCCGAGTAGCGTTCATGAAGATCAGCAATCACTCAATTGGCTTTATTGGCCACGCCTGGCAAACGCCAAAAGCCAGAATCCTTGCTGAATATGGCGCGTTCTGGCTTGCTCGCCAGCGGATTCTCGTACGGTACCAGCAGTTCACTCGGGCCCTGGATTCCTTCTATCAAACCCGCGCGCATGTGCTGACGAGCAGAGAACAACGCGCCGTCACTGTGTTGCGGCACCTGGAGGTAGTCCAGACAATCTCATTGAAACTCACGCTACATGACGGCAGCGATGCCAGTGACCAGGCCCGGATTATAACGGATTTCACGACTTTACTAACGAGCAGTCTCGCTATAATAAGCGCCCTCGCCCGCAGCACAACGACCGTTATCATAGAGCCGCTGGTCCTCGGTGGTCTGCACATCGTGGCTACCCAGTGTCCGGACTTCACATTGCGGGTTCAAGCCCTTGACGCCATGCACTCCTGGCCCCACAGTGAGGGGCTGGTTAACTCGGAGGTCTGGGCCGCGCTTGCGACCGAGGCGCTGAGGGCGGACCTTTTGCAGCGAATAGCCCAAGACGGGGAGAACCGGACTGGCGTAGCGTATCCGATGGAGACAGATCAGTTTCTCGTGGAGGTCTTGAGATCGAGTCACACTGCGAAGGACTGGGCGCCTGTTCGTGCTAAGGATTTGGACATTGGCGACCTGGTATCACCGTCAGAGTCAGAATCTCGTGGTGATAGTTCTGGAGTGGCGGGTCACTCCGGAGGCGACGAGGTATGTGCGGGCGAACTGTGTCGGCAGCTTGTATGAACCATGCTCTTGGTGGGAAATCATATCATTGCGGACAGATCTGCCCACGCTTTCCACAGGGGGAAACTGGAGTTGTATCAAAAAAATCGCCCGTGCACCCATGTCATACTAGCTCATAAGAATCCGATCTAACAGATAGTTATTGTCTTTACCTATCAGACAAGTCCTTAGGATTCTGATCAGAGAGATTGAAAACCAGGCCTGGCTTGTGCTCTTGCAGGGTTTCACGACTGTTGTGCATCAGATGTCTATAACGGTTCCAGACCTCCGATGACCGCAGTAAAATGCTAAACGAGTATCTGTATATTAGTATACTACGGGAGGCTATTCATGCCACATTACAGAATCCCGATTGCCTTGAAATCTCTATACTTAACAGCTTTACTGCCAACCAGACCGCCCTGCCTAACATAGCCCTAATCTACGAGAAGAGATACACCAATCTTTCATACAGCGCTCTTCTGTAATGATGCCTTCCGGCTCGAGGCCACATAATCCTAATAGACCTAAGAGTCACAATAGAATCTGTAGTGACATGACATTCCCTAGGCCAAGAGCTGACAGAGGTACAAACCTAGTCCCTGCGTGAGGTGTGGGTAAAGGGGCGGGCAGCTAGAAAGTCGTCAAAGGAAGAGGGGACTCCTACCCTACCAGTGTTTAGAACGACCCTTTTGGTATGGCAAACTACTGGCACCATTAGGTTTATTGTCAATTGGCAAAAGTACCCAACCGTAGTAGGAAAGCCCCGGAACAAGAATCTATGGACGATGAAAGTTTGAGTTCTGTGATATTGCGCAAGAGTACTTATGGAGACGCAGAAGTCTCAGATAGTATATTTCCGGTTCAAGATCTTGTCTTAATAGGAGGGTTCCGTTTCGAGCTTCATTATCCGAAAGAGACTACCATGCTATTTGTTACAAGCTTATGATCTCTGATTTGATGCGTGATCCAATACCAACATGAGCAATTTACTTGTCCTCACGCAATCAAAAGTTTATTTCAAACCCCTCTGAACGTCTAGACTGTCTATCATGCCTGTTCCCCCGCCTCTATATCTCTATCTAGCTGGTCTCTCGCCGCTCTCCAACGTTTAATCCACTTGGTCAATTGAAAGCAATCAACGCGCTAACGGTGGAGACGCCTACAGAACCGCCAACTAGATAGGAGTTAGGATCAGCCTTGTCGCGCAAAGGGGGATGGTCTGCGCGACAAGCTTACATATAATAGGGAAAATCCATTCCTCTTTATAGCTGACGCTCCCCCCCTCCGACATGGGGAAAGTCAGACACATTCAAAGCAAAGAAGCTCGTCAAGAAAGAGGCGGGCAGCTGAATATCGAAGGAAGCGTTAGGTTAGTGGTTCTAAAATATAAGGAAACCGGAGACCCACAAAGGCGGTCGTGACAAGTGTAAACATCTTGATAGTAACACCCTGCTTGGCGGTCTCTTCGCTTTGCTGCGGCTGCTCTTCGCTTTGTTGATGTTGGCTTGCTTCTGCTTAAAGTCAAGCAGCATGTCGAGGGACTTTATAACAGTCTCCGCATCTTTGATCATTTCCTTAATCTTGGCTTGGATCTCAGAAGGGGTGTCGTAGGTGAAGCCTGCCTTGCGGTCAGACTCCTTGCCCCAGAGTCGGTCGCACACCTCTTTTTAATCCTCCGCCAAGCTTTGTACAATATTAAGCTCACCATTAATATCCTTTATTTCCCGGAGCAGCATTATTTCCGCGAGGACGTTATCATACTGCTTCTTAGATGCGAAAATGATCTCTTTTTTAGACTTCTTTCTGTTTGGTCTTCGCCCACGCACTGCCTAACTTCTAATATCGGATCTCCTGAGCAGTTAATCTTCAGTTCTTAACACTAAGGTCATTATTCAAATGGAGTGTCACCTAGCCCCTGTGGCCATGACAGCTCGAGTATCACCTTCCTCGAACGACATATCGCTTGTTTTATCACGGACTGAAATGTGTAGCTTCTGTTCGTTCAGAGTGCAAAGGCCCACAGCGTCGGCCATAAGAAGCCAGAGTGACTTGCAGAATCTTCGGATTTTCACGGCTTTGGTCTCGTCTCTTCCTGCCGATGACTGTTCTCTTCTGAAATCGTGGTTTCTCGGAGGGCGACAGTCGGGGAGCAATGGCGGGGTACATGGAAGTAAGCAGTGTTCCTTAGCTGGGCAGGTAGTCTGGTCCAGAATGGATACAAAGTCGGAAACGACAGCTTGTAGATATCACTAATATCAATGCGCTAGCCTGACAGAAGTCAGTCAAGATCCTAGCACTGTCATGAATGTCAGAACTCGGCCGCTGGTTTTACATCAATCGCGCGCTCGCGGTGTCTTATTGCCGAGGCAGGCAATTCGTAACTACATATTTGTCCGAGATTGTGAGATTGATGGTTTGAAGGAATGAGCACGCAGGCTGTAAAACATCGACTTTGTCATATTAAACAGCTGCAAAGATTGTTAAGAAATTGTAAGAATGGCCGAAGTCACCGGGTTTCTCTTTTACAACTCAACGAAATTCAACGGAACGATGGTAAATCTCAAACTCGAGGCGGTAAATTACGATCTATGATTCCCTTGACCTGAACCTCGACCTGAGCTCATTCCATCCACCACTCGCCCGCCGGAAACAGGCCGTCGAGGCATAAAGAATGGGCCGCGAAGTCCGCTCCTCCCGCCGCCAGGGCAGCCGGAAGAATCCTTTGGAACATTAGTTCTATTTGGAGATTGCAGTCATAGAGGACAAAAGCTGGACAAGGACAAAAGGGTAGTAGGGTCGCGGGAAGGAAATGCTCTGCTGATGGGAAGTTACTTACTACGCATTGGCTCGGACGGGCTTACCTTTAACTCGCGAATCCATGCGTTCAGCGAGATTTGCGCATTGTCGGCCTCAAAGACGACAGTGCTCACAGGGCATCTCTGCCGTCTCTGCGTGCACCTGGTAGGCAATTTCTGCGGTGCCGTCTCACTCAGCGAGCAAAGGGGATCGCTCAACTTGACTCCATGGCCATGGAATAACAAGTCCTGCAGGCAGAGGTATCGAAGCCGGGGCATATCGTCGTGAAGGCTCGCCCAGACTGCCCGCCACCGGCGCACGATCTCTACCCTGCAATCAAGAATCCACTGCTGCTTCCCAGTAGAATGAGGCTCAGGATTCCAAGGAGCGGCGGGGGTGATGGGTTCAACTAGATTTACTGAAGATAAGGTAAGACGCTGCAAGGTAGTGGCAGCGGAGCGGAGGAACGCTTGCAGGTCACCGTGGGTAGTATCAACGTCGTGCAAGTCCAGCTTCATCAGCCGTGTGAAGTGGACGCGGGGCGCGAGCTGGGAGAACACTTGAGCCGGCAGGCGCTCGCTCGGGTTGTAGCAGAGCGACAAAGCAAGGCTCCGCAAGCTGGGGGCGGCGGTCACCACCATCTCTACCGTATGCCGCAGGCAATCTTCCTTAAGACAGTGGGTGAACGACTTATTCGTGCCAGAGAGGCACAAGTGCAGGGTTTCGAGACTCGGTAAGAGGGCTAGGAATCGCTTGTACTCCGGTGTCGTCGTCTCCGTCCATAGGATTGTCAGCTCCTGTGCTGCCACGCCGCAGTGATGATCATCGCACGTCTTGAGTCTCCGCAGCTTTCGCTGTTCGGTGATAATTGTGTTTACCACGGCGGAGAAAACACTCGCATGTTTATATCCCATTCTTTGCTTCTCCTGCCCCAGGTACGCAGAGGAAGCAGTCGTCCTGTGACAGGGCAGCTGATGCCGAAGTTGGCGTACCCCAAAACAGGGGAAACTCGCTGGCTGAGTCGAATCGAGCAGGGTCCATATGGGACAGGACCTTAGCCCGATACTGTCCAGATTGTTGAAGCAGGCGAGCAACCCACAAAGGGTGCTTGTAAAGGTCCCCGTGCTCAATACGTGACAGTGATCTGCAACAATCGACTGGTAGGCGGTGAAACGGTTAGAGAGCTCAGTGTCGCTCCTGGATCCCTCCGCGTAACAACTTGCAGCGAAAGAATTCCCCCATAGTGGTCGCATTTCATTTTTCGCGAGACCATGCTTTTTCTCCAGCTATCCTTCGAAGAGGGTGGGGACGATCCAGAGATTTCTCACTCGTGTGCGAAGATTCTCATCGGCAGCCACGGCCGCCAAGCGGCTCAGACTCTGACTTGTGATCAGAACACAAACAGTCTGGAAGTTAGAGTCCGCGAAGGCTGCCCACGTGCGGAGGAAGAGTGTCTTGCAGGTAAGCCGAACAGCGCACCAGTCGGCTAGTTCCAGGTGGTCACAAATATGGATGATAAGTTCAGTGGTCAGGGTAGTGTAATTCATTTCGGTAGCGGAGGCAGCAGCAGCCCTTTGGCGGGTGAGAGGGCAGGTGTCAACTACATTCCACTCTCGATCTTGGTCAACGTGGATTCACTGACTAGTGGCTAGTGTAAGAACCGGCGATGGCCGAACAAACAACCGGTGGAGCCGTTCCTCGCTAGTCCGTAGTCCATTAGATTGCCCGGCCCTGGATGACGCGTCACCACACTCTTTCTTGATCACGGGCTATTCGAAGATTGATCTCCCCATTCAGCGGTGACTCAGGGTCTTCCGAGGCGAGCCCCTTAGCCGAAGGGACACAATCATAGGGGAAGCTTGGTTTGAAGTCGGTTCGAGTGCATTGGTGGGAGAAGCCGAGCTCGACTCACCCTTATGCTGTAAGTGCGTCTCATTAAAACATCATCCTTGACATTGCATATATTCTGTAACGTAGCTGCATTCCCGAACAGAGGACAAAGCCCATTACAGCAGCAAAGAATGATGTGACTCATGAATATCAGGCTGGAGTCAAGCCTTTCCGCGCAGTACTTGTTCCGGCTCTGGTGACTAACCCCGAAGTAAGGGCCTAACTATGCCGGCCAATCTAGTTAGGCTATTTTAGATTGCTTCTTGTGTTAAAGTTTGCTGGTCACCTTAGACTATGAGGTAATTTGGCCGTGGACGACACAGTGTATCGTCGCGGCTCAAGCGTCATCCGCAAATCACATCAGTGGCAATCGTCCGCTGGTCACTTCAGATGTATATCAGAATATCATGACTCAACCACGCGGTGAAAGCTAAATTATACCACTATCAAAAGTACATAGCCAGGATGCTGACCGATGTGGTTTTTGTTACAGTCTACAGCACACAATTCTTGTATTAATATGATCAACCTTGGGGGTAGGCAATATAAACCAATTTGTTTCATGTGGCAATGCATAAATCATAAGTCGATAGAACACGATCTTGACATGACTTTGGCAGAAGGGAAAGAGCTATGTCCTGTTAAACATAGTGTTGCTTAGAAGCACCCGTAGGGTCAACCTAAACTAAATCATCTAATATTACCCACACTCTGGATTCAGACCGGCAAAAGAGCTGTTTATCCTATGGACGTGCGCACGTGATCTCACTGCCCTTGCGCGACTTAGTCCTAAGCCCCTACAGTTGCATCCGTCAAAGATGGGACCCACCCCCCTCTAAGCTCGCATTGTTAAGGCCCCTCAACTCCTTTGCCTTGATGCAGCTGGCAAGGTCCGCGTCCACGTCATTATTGGTGACCCATCGGATGTCTCGAGAGACGTAGTCCGAAGCGGCATGCTTGTCCACTGCCTCCATGCTGGTGTCGAAGACCTTGATCTCCTCCCAGATCTTTTTGAGATGCGGGATTCGCATTTCGTCATAACTCTCTACTAGCTCTCGGTGGTCAGAATGGGGAATCATTTCTGGAGATGGAAAGGGGGGAGAAGTCATACAGGCGAGCTTGATGGACTCTGGTGTCCATCGGCCATTAAAGGCTCGATGGGCATGACCCAGGGTGAGATAGAGAGACTTTGCATCCTCATAGGCCAGGGCACTGCCCGCGCTCAACGCACCCCCGGTGGCTGGACATGTCGTTAGCGGCCGGCCGGACATCTTATGACTTGCAGCTTTCGATACTCACGGTGTCCCGTATCACCTAAAAACACCAACCGATCTCCATCAACCATTGATCGGGGCCATGTACCCCTCGCGGCCGCTGGTTGCATATTCGGTCAGCCGACCAAACCTCCGTTTTGCTAGGGTGATGATCGAGCTTACGGAAAACCCCGAGTTTCGTAGAGTACCGAATGATTTTTGTCATCACGGAATTCCAGTCCCCGAGGTAGCTAAGCAGCTTCGCTTCTGCCGGCGTATTAGAAGATGGTTAGCCAGTCTTCGCATTAATCATAACACCCGGACATACTCCATGTTTCATCCGCCGGAGCGGCCCATTTGAGCTGCTGTGTCTTTTCCGGCTTTGCGGGAATAACGCAGAGCAAGCCGTACCAATTCTTCCCCTGTTATCAGACGATACCACGTACACGCAACCAACAGGCATGCTCCACGGTGTCTGTTCCCGCACTCTCTGTTGATGCACTCGCGCAGGGCTGTTCATGGCAAATAGTACATACACCGGATGCAAAGCCCTCTCTAGGACGGCCACATCTGAAACACGCAGGATGGGAGTACTGTACTCCGGCCCAACACCACGCATACCCAACTTAGAGAGCTCGTCAAGCGCCATTGAACATATCGAGCCGCGGACCCCGCAGGTCCCGCGCGAGCAGCTCGAAGTCCCACCCCTCGGCTAGCGACTCCTCCGTGATCCCCAGATCGGCCTCCACTTAACTCCGCGCCTGCTGCATACCCCGATCGTGATCGTTGTCGTCGTCTGCAGACTCGGGGGGGTAGTATACAGTAGCAGAGAGGTGTGGAATTGCTACGGTGGTTTCGGATTATCACCTGGGGAGCGCGGAAAGGATAGTTAGGGCTGGCTGGCCGGGATTCTCTTACCGTAGATAGGTGATCCACCATGCGCCCAGAAGGGCCATGACAATGAATCACATTCCGTCAACTGCGTCCTTCTCAGTCGGGAGGTACGCAGCGCCACTCTCCGTAAATCTATTGGCTCCCCGAGCTTCACTTGCTGGGATCGTGGAATCGCGAGATCCTCGTGACACCGAGAGAAGCCGCTCCTCTGGGCTTCTTTCCGGGATAAGAGCTCCGGTACGGAGCAGTCCTGGCAGATTAGTCATTACTCGTAAAACAATCACCAACAATGGAGGCAGAGGAGCAGGGCTCACTGATTCAGAATGTTCCGACGCAAGTCAGACTTAGATCGCTGCACCTCTTTCTTACAACTTGGCTGTTGCCCATCTGACTAAAATTGGCCATTGTTAGCGCCAAGGGTTTACACATCCCCGCTTAAGAAGACGCGGGGAAGTGCGGCTGGTGCTGCTTCAAGCTTGCTGCTCGCTTAGACCTGCATATCGGACTAACTTAGCCGCGTCTATCCTGACTAGCTTCGGCATCTACGCGAGCCTGTCTGGGTTCGTTGGGCTCGGGGCTGTCCCACTATAGGTTTATTCGGGTAAGCTACGCGCGTCCCGGTGGTCGGGGTCTGGCGTCTAGGCTTCGGAGGGAAGTTGAAAGACCTAGTAGGGGAGAGAGAGGAGGGGGGTAAGGAGGGTACTTGGAAAGCCCCCAGGCGTTTCCCCTCTCCACCACTTAGCGGGATATCCGACAGTCCGATGGATCAAGTGCATGTCTGTGGTCGTAATATAAACGCGGGTGGTCGCCAATCCGCTGATATACTTACATACTATGGTTGATAAGCTTGATGTGGTGAATCTTTAGGACCGTGAACGTTTTCATCGGGTTTGACTGTATCAGAACAAGGTTTTGGCAGAATATGTAAGCTTCCTAAAGCGACATAGGCGGACTTCTCGATCCAGGATTTGCAGATCCTGCTCAGATGTAGTATTTACAGGCATGAATCATGATTCTCTCAAAGTTAAGCTTGCACCGCCAGGTTAAGTACGAGGTGGAAGAATGCAGACTAACCAAGCACTCAATCTTCACGCTCCCCGCAAGTGATAATGCGAGACTTCGGCCCACAGCGCCCTGACCGGCATCAAGAACGCGTCATCAGACCAGATGAACTGTCGCATGGTCTGGTGCAAGCTCGCCCAGATGATGTGGGGATAATCAAGGGCAAGCACGTTTACATAACCAGAGCGAACTGGTCCGACCGGCGCAAATGCGCCGCCGATATAGAGCAGCCAGACAAGCAGACCAGCATCATGATCGCCATCCCATGCCCCGGCGTCGGCGCCGTCACGCAGCGTCCTGAGGTTAAAGAGAAGCTGGGATGACATGTGCGACTAGACCACCAAGATGAAGTCAGTCAACCAAGATTCCTGAACTCCCGTATGCAGTGGGGCAATCGTACTCACCGGAAGCACCAATTCACACCATATCTTACAGCACAGCGTCATAGAACACAAGTATGCCGCGAGACGACAGCACTCCTGCAGTCGACTCAGCCCCGACAAGGCCTTGAGTCGCGACTGGATGGAGGCGACGTGGTTGTTGATATGGAGCATGCCCATTGCATCGATGTGCGACGATCGCGGAATATTCCGGATGCATTGCAGGGCATGAAGGTCTTCTAGAACTGCACTGAACCCTCCCTCGAAGATATGTGATCGGGACTGAAATCCCGGTGGGAGACGATAGAAGTTGGGCACGAAGGCATCCCGGGTCCAGAGGAGGGGGGCGAAGGTGGTGTGGTTGACTATGCGTTTGGACCCCACCATGAGGGATGAGTTCAGGTCTTGCCTGGCGATTATTTCAGTACATCATATGGTCAGTCAGGGTACATTGGTAAGCATAGTAATAGTACAGTTGATAAAGGTTACTCACCAGAATATGGCTCGTTGGATTCCCGGAGTCAGATGGATGCTTTTTCTCTGGCAAATTTGCAGCAGTTGCTGCACTGCGCCCATGTGAAGTTCGACCTGAGGTTTCAATCCGAGGCGAGCCTGTTCGGGAGTCATTGAAATAAGCAATCAAGTACTGAATCAGGCTTTTTCCTGGGTCATTTGATGAAACATACCCCTACACCTGCGATCAGCAATATGGCGCCGATAACCGCCTCCGAAGCAGCGTCATGCTCAGAGTCCATCCGCTCGCGGATATATGTGATCGCCTGACCCTGATACCGTAGACACTCGTGGTCCAGACTGCCGCTGGTGACGGCAAATGCGAGAGTAAGCATCACAGCATTAATCAGAGCGGGGTCTTGGAAGCCCGTCCGGAAGACCGATCGGAAGCTCTGGAAGGCCAGTTCCTCGGCCACGCTGAAGACCGGCTCTGGGGCTTGCCTGGCCCTGTCTGGGACGCCGGGTAGTCAGTGAGATAAGAGCAAAGAAACGGACCGATGGAGGAGGAATCACTTACAATCACAAAGCAGTGCCTGCAGCCTGGAAGAGTCCACTGCAAGGGTCTGGAACGGATCGAGAGCACCCGAGAGGGGGCCGTAAACTGGGGCTGGTGGATTGGTACAAGTCATGGTACATGGCTTGGCTGTCTGACGCGAATCATTGAAATTAGAATCGATATCTGGGTCTTCAAAGGTTGTTAGAATGAAATTGGTCCTAGAGCGTTGCTGGTCCTTCCGTTTTCTTTCCAGCGCTTTCTTCAGAGCGTGGGACCGCGCCCGACGCCGCATCGCCTTGTCCTTTACGGTCTCGTTGACTTGGATCGAAATAAACTGAAAGTCTCCGGCCATGTTGCTTGCTTAAGCTGCCAGTCCTGCAACGATTATGGGTATGATGCTCATTGATTGTGTCGAACTGTAAGTTCAAACCTCAGCAGCCTTGCTTAGAAATCCGAATGACAAAGACCGACTATGCCTAAATAGGAAGTATCTCATTTCCCTTCCGGGAACAACCTCTTTGCCCTAAACAGATCTTGGATCATTGCAAGCCATTCTCATCAACTCCGACATTTCGGCGCGATATATCATCAATTCTGGAGTCAGAAACAACTTACTACTTCATCGGGGTTGTTACATTTGTCAGCCGCGATGATTAGTAACTATTCTCACGAGAGCTAAAGGCAGGCCGAGAAGAAATATATAAGCGAGTTGATAAAGCCAGAATCGGGGAGCATCAGACTCCAAACAGCAGGTTCACGTTCCATCTTTCATGCTCATCAAGTGTATCAATTCACCAAGATGACAGACTCACACCTCTTCAAGCCCCTCCAAATCGGCACCATCCAAGTGCAGCACCGCGTCGGCATGGCACCGCTGACCCGCCGCCGCGCTACCCCAGACCGCATCCCCACCCCTCTGATGAAAGAGTACTACACGCAACGCGCCTCCGAGCCAGGAACCCTCATCATCACCGAAGGGACCATGGTCTCCGCCGCTGCATGCGGTGGGTTCTCCAACGCCCCCGGCATCTGGCGGGCGGACCAGATCGCGGCGTGGAAGGAGATCACGGACGCGGTGCACGCGCGGGGCAGCTTTATCTACGTGCAGCTGTTCGGCATGGGCCGGGCGGCCGACTCAACGGTGGCGGCGAGCGAAGGAATCGACATCGTGGCGCCCAGCGCGATCCCGATCCCGGCGGACGAGAACCCCGCCGCGCCGACACCGCGGGCCATGACCCGGGCTGAGATCCGGCAGACGGTCGTCGACTTTGCGACAGCAGCGCGGAACGCCCGCGCGGCTGGGTTCGATGGTGTCGAGGTGCACGGCGCCAACGGATACCTCCTGGATCAGTTTCTGCAGGACACAAGTAACCAGCGCGACGACGAGTATGGGGGCAGCGTCGCGAATCGGTCTCGACTGCTCTATGAGGTGCTGTTGGCAACTGTGGAGGCGATTGGCGCGGACCGCGTCGGACTCCGGCTGAGTCCCTGGTCTCGGTTCCAGGGCATGCGCATGGCGGATCCGGTACCACAGTTTGCGGACATCGTCGACCGGGCTAGCAGGTTGGGGCTGGCGTACCTTTCGCTTGTCGAGACGCGGATCTACGGCGCGTGGGTCTATGACGGCAGTGTGGATGAAGACCAGGAGACCCTGGACTTTGCAATCGAGCGCTGGGATGGGCCGATTCTGGTGGCTGGAGGCTATGGGCTGGAGAACGCGCAAAGGCTAGTCGATGAGCAATACCCCGACAAGAACATCGTGGTCCTCTTCGGACGGCATTTTATCTCGAATCCCGATCTGGTGTATCGGCTTAAGGAAGGGGTTGGGTTGTCCAAGTATCAGCGTGAGACGTTCTATCAGGTCAGCTCAGCGTTGGGGTATGTGGATTATCCATTCAGCAAGGAGTATTCAGCGACAGTGAGCGCTTAGGGGGGCTACATTCATAATAGTGTCGTGTTAACTAGGATTGCATTGCGCGAGTGAAATAGGTATACAGAATGGAGAAACATCTGAAGTCTGTCTTCAATATGAACAAAAGGCAAGCTCCAAACAGTAGAGGTGTCTATGATACACGCCGCGGATGTTAGGTACGACAAGTTGAACAGCAAAAACCTACAATGGCAGGGACTCGCTGGTGGCCACCTAACCAACTACTACCCCCCAACATGTGGTTTCTCTGCTGTCAGTAGTCGGGGGGTTGTCTTTGACGGTCCTCAACAGGGCTGCGGACGCGCTTAGTGCGACTGCGCTGCAGAGGGCTGGGGCTTCGTGAAGCTCTGTGCTCCTCTGTGTTGTAACTGGTCTTTGACTAGAGATGGAACTCTAAGAGCTGTTGTCGTGCCTGCGTATGCTGCGTCAAGGGAATATACTTGTAGGGCCTGAGTCAACTTCTAGGACCGAATGCGGTATAATATACTGGAAGTATCTCTGCACTTCTTTCTACCATAAAACTCACTTCTCCCCTGGAGAGCCACCTCGAACCTTTGGTTTTGTGACATATGAACACCACCTGCTACCCCTGAGAGCTCAGAGCTACTTGTTTCCCCCCGTCTCGGACGGTTGCGGACTCACTCGACGTGATCCTTCTCCTCGCTCTTCGGGATGCGAACAAACCCAATACAAACCGCCGCCGCCGCGAGCGAAATCGCCAAACTAAACCACCAGATCGCCCGTAGAGCGCCGAGGTCCAGACTATACCCGTCCCCGCCCGCTTCGGTAACTTCCTTCCCGATAGTGTCTCCAATGGCCGTCACAATCGCCGCGGACAAATTCTGAATCGTCACGAGTAGACTCCCGGCTGAGCCCTGGAAGGAGCGGGGCACATTGGATGTGATGAAGATCGACGCGGCTGCGAATGTCAGATCCGGTCCGAAGGTCACGAGCGCAATTCCCGGCATCGACAGAGCCCAGTAAGTCGTGTTCGGGGTTTGAGGTAGGAAGAACACAGGACCCATTGTATTCGCGAGCATTCCGGCGATGAGGATCCAATGTCCGGGGACTAGATGTAAGGTTTTCGAGACGGTGTATGTGGCGAGGATGCCGCAGATCATATTGGGGATAAAGTATAAGGCCACGGTGATGGGAGTGTGGCGTTGGATTGTAAGGAGAAACCGCACGGCGAAGAACATCCATCCGCCGACATATGCTCCATACCCGAGGAAATAGGAGATTGCAAGTGGGAGAAATCCCGCGGTGGTCCAGAGCCGGTTATCAACGAGCGGTCGAGATGCTCGTCGTTCAGCGAAGTAGAATAGAACAAGAAAAAGCGCTCCGACAATGATCAGGATGTATGTGTATGGGCTCCAGCCGCTGGGGACGCCTTGCGTCAGGCCGAGTATAATTAGGCCGCAGCCAGTCGCCGCCAGGACTGCGCCGAGCACATCGAAGTGCTTCAGCGATAGCTGATTACCGGAGGCACCGGGTCTCGGGGCAAATGAGGGGATACCTGAAAATGAAGCTACGGCACAGATGATGCACACCATGGCATTGCTTCCAAATATCCATGGCAGGTGTGCGGTGAGGGCGCCGCCTTGTAAACAGCCGATCAGGAAGCCCACGGGCGTCATTGCGGACATGACCGAGAAAACCCTAGTTTTCCGAATCCCAGGCGAGTACACGCGCCCCAGCAGACTCATGGAAGTTGACTGCAGGACACCAATCGCTAGCCCCTGCATGGCCCTGACCACGAAAAAGAGGACAGGCAGGGAAGGGCGGATACTGAAAACGCCCACAACATTCCAGATAACGAGCCAAACGAAACCCATTATCATTAGGAGTCTCGGGTCTGACAGATCCGCCAGCGACCCGGACACAATCACAGCGATGCCGTTCGCCAGCAGGAAGGAGCCAATCAACCAGGGAGTATTGCTTTCGCTGACCCCGAGTCTGTGAGGGAATACAGCCTGGTTGATAACGACATTGCCGAGAAAGAGGCCAAATAGGAACAGGCCCATAGAGCAGAGTAGGATGAATGTGAACTCGCCCGTAAAGCCGCCGAACTCGGAGGGAACACCCTGTGGGCGTCGAGGATGCACTTCGGTCTCTGCTCCATGCCGCGCGGGAGCGTCTTCGAGGTCCAGGGCTGCCGAGGGACGGTGGACTTGCGGCATGTAGCCGTGATTACACTCCTTCGATGCATTAGTCATATCTGTCCTGGTAGGTGGTTGCTGGACCGCGTCAGGAACGGGAGTTGGCTCTTTCTCTGGCGGACGACAATTAGTTAGGGCTAAGTAGACTCCAGGAGTAGTTGTGATATCACTACCTTGCCAGTCTGTATCCTCCACTGGAGGAGTCATGCTTGATTGTCGGGACTATTACTCGGTATCTTGGAAAGATGCTTGAAGAGACTCGCCCGGACTTTGCCGTCAGTATTTGTAGCTTTCGAGATTTATCAATCTGCACATGGAGCCTGTTTCTTATAAAGCACCAAAAAGGTTTTGGGTACTGAGGTGACCCCAACGCATTCGGTAGAATACGATACATCATTTCCGCCGATAAAGCCATTTCCCTAACCCTGAATTCGGTAGATGGGTGAGAATATATCAAGTTTTACCCGAGTTTGCTGGTTTCAAGAGTGAATGAGCGTAACGGGTGTGAGCACAGGAGGGTCGATATATCCGGGTATATGCTTGCCGCCACCGGCTATATCGCTGACTAATACCCGAGTCGTCTTTTTCATTCCCCCTCATGATCCAACATGACGTTCAGCGAATATTGCCGACATGATTGCGACATGGTGGACACAAGGGACCCTAGCAGACAGCCGACCAGATCGCGCATGCGAGCAGGAAAGGCATGTACGCGCTGCCATGAGAAACGGATCAAGTGTGACGCCATGCAACACATGCCATGCACTCGCTGCGTGCGAGATCGCCACGCGGATTGTGTGCTCCGGGAGACGAAACGTGGGACGTATACCCGGAGTGCCCTGCGTCAGAAAAGAGTGCGCAGTGATCATGAATCACGACTAAGAGTCCCGGCTGGTGTCGCCGGCGGTCTGCCCTCGCGACATATTTTAAATTATCATATCGGGGCTGAAGATCCTGAAGTACCACTTGCGCCTGGGTCTGATGTTGCGGCACCTTTCCCAACAGGTTCATCTGCTCCGAACTTAGGTTCACGAACCATCGACCATGCCCATCCTCAGACCGGCTTTGGAACCTCCAGTTCACAGGTTCGGTCTCAGGAAGGCCCGCGAGCGAGTGAGCCTGCGCCTACCCATGTTGCAGCGGAGGCTCCAGGCGACGGCTCCTCCTACCATCAAATCTCGTGGTCCGCGATGTTCGACCATTTCTTGAACAACCGCGAAAACGGACAAGACTGGATTGACAAGTGCTCGATCACTTACCTCGGAGAGTCCTTTCCCCTGTCTATCGTCTTGGGTGGCTCCAAGGGCGACAGCCGACCGAGACTACACCATCTAGGCCCGCCTTTGCCTACGGCCCTAGGAAATACACCCTTCCAGTCCCAGCCCACAAATATGTTATCAGAGGACCTCGAGTATCTCCGTGCCAAGGGAGTGTTCAACCCGCCGGAAAAGGCACATCTGAATGCCCTCATCTCGATCTTCTTGGATCACGTCTACCCGCTCTATCCGATTGTCAATCGCCAGGAATTCATCCAACAGTACAAGAACGAGCAACTATCGTTAATTCTCACCTATGCTATCAGCTTTATTGCAGTAACATTCGCTCCTGAGTCCGCCCTGAGCCTTCTAGGCTTTCAGACCCGGCCTGAGGCCCGTTTATTCTTCTACAAGAAGGCCAAAGCGCTCTTCGACATGGGATA
Organism: Aspergillus uvarum CBS 121591; assembly: GCF_003184745.1. NCBI lineage: Eukaryota > Fungi > Ascomycota > Eurotiomycetes > Eurotiales > Aspergillaceae > Aspergillus > Aspergillus uvarum. The sequence continues at coordinate 16,156 of NW_020291404.1, read as the reverse complement.
TGAAACGAATAAAATCACTCTCCTCCAAAGCACATTTCTCCTATCGTTCTACGGCGGCGGGCCAAACACCTACTGGAACTTTTACTCCTGGATCAGCACGGCTGTGACAATTGCCGAAGGCATAGGAATCCACCGCTCGACCATGGCAGTACCCAACATGCAACCGCAAGACAAAAGCCTAATGCGACGATTATGGTGGGCCCTGGTGGTTCGCGACAGCATATGCGGCACGTTGGTCGGGCGTCCGTTCCGCATTGACTTGGACCAGGCCGATGCAGATATGTTGACGATCGAGGATTTCGCGCACGATGCCGCAGCCCCTGACTTCCTGGAGGACCCTGCGACTCACCGATATGCGCAGCACCAAATCGAGACCGCGAAGCTGTCCCAGATCATGCGTGAGATCATCATCAGCCGGTTCTACCCCGGAAGACGGCCCGTGATGTCCGACGAGCTCGTTGAAAGACTGGACCGGTGGAAAGCAGATCTGGTTCCGACATTGACCTGGGATGCCGAGGTGCCGGATCCCTCGAACCCGTTCTCCACGGCCCTGTCCGTCCAATACCACCACCACCTGATCTTGATTTATCTCGGGCACAGACGCGGCGAGGAGACGTGTCGCCGCGATGAGCGTGAGGTCGACGAGATCATCGACACCGCCGCACATCATATTTCCACCGTGGTGTGCATGCTCGTGACGCGATCGGCCGTGCTCAGCGTGCCCCATGAGCTATACCACGGGATCTTCCTCGCGCAGGCGGCGTTCTATGAGCGGATGCGGAGTTCGAATAAACTGGTCGCGCGGCTTGGTCGGTCGGCGCATAACTCCTGCCAGATGGTTTTGAAGGCAATCAGTGAATTCTGGGATTGCGGGACGTTTATCATGCGGCTGTTTGATAATTTGTCGAGTCGCTGTTTGGAGCAGCAGTCGCGGACTACCGAGAGTGGGCAGGAGAGCCGTGCTGTGGGGGCTGCTGAGGCTTCTGATGTAGGTGGCACTGTGAACGCTGCGAATGAGGCGGGCATTTTCAATTTCAATGGTTCGCTGGGGGATGATTGTTGGCAATGGAACCCGATGCTGGAGAGTCTGTTCGATTTACCACCGGAGCTTTTTTTGGCTGACTAGCTGTGGTTGTCTCCCTTGTCCTGGCATGTCAGAACATAGCATTGGTGTAAAGATCCTGTCACAAAATAGATCTGTGGTCGGGAAACCGAATCCGGAGCAAGACGGCCTTTTGACAAATGACTCGCAGAAACTGATACCCTGTCTATATGCACGGCTATATGGCTGACAGATGGTTACGCCCGGTACAGCCAACAACTCAAAACCACCTCCCACTGTTAGTACCTGATGGTCGCTTTCATGATTTAAGATCCACCTTCGGTGTTTTATATTGTCGCACGGCATACATCCTGAAGCATAACACCCACATTTCCTAGAGGGTTTGGCTCACGATGACAATCACCCATATTGTCTTTTTTCAATTCAAGCAGGATGCGCCTGTTGAAGCAGTTCATGAGGTCTGTTGGGTTCTCTTCCTCCTATCCCCATCATCCGTCCCAAAAGTAATGTAATAGCTAATAAGCGTCCAGGCATGCAAGCGAATGCTGAGTCTCAAAGACCGCTGCCTCCATCCATCAACAGACAAACCATATATCCAATCAGCGTCGGGAGGAAAGAATATTCGCCTGAAGGTGCACAGGTAGGTCCACCATTCCTCTGGTGCCGAAGCTTCCGTGAGAAAAGATGTTGATTTCTTACTCAGGGTAGTATCACACATGCATTAATTGTTGAGTTTGCAACACACGCGGACAGGAACTTTTACGTTAATCGAGACTCTGTACATCAGTAGTTTGTTAGGAGCCTGGATGGGTTAATTGAGAGGGCTCTGGTGGTGAACTTTACTCCTGGTGTTGTGTAAAAGTAAGACTTACCATTAGATGAACAGGTTGAATATTTCAAAGGTGTTGAAGATAGCAAACAAAAGCTTGCAATCAAACAGGTTACCTAGGATGCTAAATGCATACACACCATATATATAGTATAGACAATTCACCCTACTTGTAGCGAACCCTTTATGACGTGTGCCAGAATTCACTGGGAACTAAGTAGTAGGGTTAAAGGTAAAGTCAACAAGAAATCACTATACGACTGGGAGAATAACGCTAGGTGATGTTGGCTGAAGGCCAGGAGATAGATGCAGGCCACCGAATTACTCAGAGCTTCATTCTGGCAACCTCATTGAGGAAAGGTATCTCCGTGTGTGTGCGCAGCCACATGAAGGCTCTGGATAAATGGTCTTTCAATCAGTTGCATGGTTGTACTGGGCGACGAAGTTTGTACTCAGAGTGGTCACTATCTATATAGCCCCCTGCACTCAAAGCCCCAGTCTAGTCGCCTCAGATCTTACAATCTCCGGCAACTCTTCGCTCAGACCCCTCTCCTGCGGCTTCCACCCGAGAACCTTCCTCGCCCGCGCCGCCACTCCCCGCGAGTTCATCCCCCAACTCGCCGCCTCGAATCCCGCCGACGATTTGACAGCTTCATCAATCGACCAAGCCCGAAGTTCAGGCTTATCACCCTTGATGTACCCCTGTCTGAAGGTCTCCTCGCCCACAGCAACCGACAGATCACCCCAGACATGCTCCCCATCCTCAGCGAAATAGTACCCATGCGCTCCCCAGATCTCCGGATCATCTCTCGAGGAGGGCTCCAACGCTGCCTGCACAAGGAGCTCAAACACCCTGCTCAGATCATGCACATGCACATGATTCCATCGTGACAGACCCTTCCCGATCCGCGGGCAGTACTGCTCCTTCAAAATAAACGCTGAAAGCTCGTACACCTGTCGTCCGCGACCGGAGACCGGCCCGCGGCCCTGACCGTAGATCGTAGGAGGGCAGAGGACGGCCGTCTTGACGGAATCCGCATGGTCAATGCCCGTGTTGAGGACAATCTCGTCCACGTTGCGGTGGAACGCCGCACTGGGGAGGTTGACCAACTCGTCCACACCCTCGAGGTCATTGAAGACTTTTTCATCCTTCTCGCCGAATGTCTTCTTCACTTCCGAATCAAAGTAGGTCAGGATCCCCGCCCCCCCGGTGTGCAGCCAGAACCCGGGTCGCGCGGCGGAATGGCCCTGCACCAGACCCTTGGCTATCGCCGTCGCGGCATCGGCGTGGTCCGATGAGTCGGCAGTATCTGTAGCAGGTCAGCACGCCTGACGTGGAATGTATGCGGTATGGAAAACGTACGGATAATGATATCGGCCCACGCCGCTTCACGTTCCAGCAATTCGAGATCGTCATTGCCGCCGATGACAGTGCGGGCTGTGGGATACGCGGATTTTACTTTCTTGGCCTTGTCTTCCGAGCGGATAAGCAGTGCGTACTCGAACTTGGGATATCGATGGTAAACTTGGTACAAGGCATCGCCGCCGATGTAGCCGGTGGCTCCGGTGAGGAAGACTTTGACTGTCATTTGCCGGTGTTGATAACTGCGCTTGATGAAAGAAGGAGCCCAACAAGAGACTTGAACCAGGTGGTTTTTCTTTAATTTGAGGGCTGGATAATCCTGTGTATCGCAAGTTCATTTAAGAAGCCCGCCCTGCACTAAATGACGTAATAGCGGAATGTATATTCCGGTGTGGCAATGGCTGGCATATAGCCGAAGGACAGGTGCGTTTTCATATAGCAAGGCGGACCCCCCCCCCCGGGTCAATGCTAATTTCAGAGTTTCGGGTGAATGAATGGACAAATTGGCATCATTACGCATGTCTTTTCGAATTGGGTGCACAGGTGGCTATGTCTGATTGGCTACAGAAATTGTACCTTTTGTGCCTCATCCATCTGCAGACAGATCGAGATGTTGTATGTCGTTAGTAAGCTCAATGGCTTATTAGCAAGGCATGCTATTGACGTAGTGTTGTCCGGCGGAGAGATGGCTACGAGCTTTGAGGCAGTTAGAGATCGATATAGATAGGTTAGGACTAGGTATTGGAAAGGACCGCAAAGACCAAGGATCAGACCGCACCAGACCGAACCGCACCAGTCTTTGGTCCTGAGTCTGACTGCACCACTGTGGTTTGGTGCAGTCCTGTAGCCTTATAAATAAAATGTATAGCTAGTTTATATTTTGTTATATTTTAGTTTTATCAGTTGTTCTTCTGTATTCTTATCTTCTTATTTAAAAGCCTAGGCTGCCTTTTTATTTTCTAAAATATGTTTAGCTTTTTATTAAACCTTATATTTAAGGGGTAAATGGTGAAAAAGTGTGGTAAACAAATGCCTTTTGTAATAGCCAGAGTAGTAGTATTATATCTTAAGATATTATTACTAATTTTTTTAACTTTATAAAACTACTGCAGTTTTAGGTAGTTCTACAACTATATTACTTCGCTATTATATAATACTTATTTTAAATTTTTATATATATATATATAACAGTCAGGTTAAGCCACTCTATATATATCTGGCTCTGAAAAAAGCCTCCCAGTCCTTCAATTCCGGATGAACCTCTCGCAGCGTGTTGATATCTGCTTTGTAGCCCTCCTCTTGCATCCAGTTCATCATCTTGCGGACTTCAGGCACGCCGTACCGCAGAGCCTTGCCAAACAGGCCGAATGTAGTCTCCATTCTACGTCCTGTGACTTTATGGAACGCTGCATCAATCTGGTCAAAGGTGGCTTGGTCCCCCGCCAATCCGATGGCCTTGTGGTTCCAAGCCTCGGGATTTTCAAATGCCTTGGCTGCAAATACTCCAATATCCGAGACTGCAACCCATTGCATGGGTCGTTCGGTGAGGTTATCCCGGACCATAGTCATCAGGACTTTGCCGAAGAGATTGGGTTCGTAAGTATCCATAAAGGCCACCGGTCGCAATATTGTCCACCCCATCAAGCCATTTGTTCTCGATATTGAGTCTCGAAGATGCTGCTCAATCTGATGCTTGTTTCGGAAATGCGGGATGGTGGTCGGATTCTGCCAGGAGCGCTGCACCCCTCCCCGTTCCACGGAGGAATAGACAAAGAAGCTGACCCCGGCACGGATAGACTCCTCGATCAGCGTTACACCTTGTTCAACCTCTTGCTTTGGAGTGACATCTTTGCCCATGATAGCCTGGACGGAGAAAACTCCCCAGATGGGGACTGGCCCGGCCACTTGGCGCGCGGCACTGAAGAGCCCGGAGACGTCATTCAGGTCACCCTGCACAATTCTAATCCGCGGAGACTTTTCTCGTAGGCCCTGAGCTCGATTTGATTGACTGTCTCGAGTGACACATAACAGCAGAAAATCATTTTGGCTGCTGGCCACTAAAGCTTGGACAACGGCTCCGCCTTGCTTGCCGGTGGCCCCGGTGATGAGAACAGCTCGGGACATTCAACCGATCATGTCAAGAAGGTGAGATTAAAAACTTATCGCTGCGTAAAGTTCGCTTGTTGAATGATACAAGATATTTGAAAGTGGCAAAAACTTTTCTTAAGCACTTAAGTCTAATCAACGCATTTGTGAATTACAAATCACCGGCCCTCGGGATTCGTTCTAACCCCGAGCAGTCATCCACGGCCTGGTTAACGACTGGGCTCATATCGTATTAATAATGAATTGTATGTAGCCTTGTAGATGTGAATCCACATGCCATAGGATTGTACAGTATATGGCTCTAACGACCCTGAAGATGAGACGTCTTTGGGATAGGTTAGATGCTCAGGTCGGAGTAGGCCTAGGAATGGTGCGGTCTCTGGTCTTTGCTTATATTACACAGGACCACACTATAGTCCCCTGCAGTCCTAGGCGGTCTTTACTCTGGAGTACCGCTTCTGTATAAATATACTAAAATCTTTTATCATAATAACTAGATATTATTAGCAAGAGTTTAACCATATACTACTGTAAAAGTAATAGCTAAACAAAGTAAGTTAATACTGTATTTAAATAATATCTCTGTATCTATATAGACTATTTATAAAACAACTAAAGCTCATAGCTTTTTTAGCTAAGTTGATACTAAATACAACTTACTTTGATATAATTAACATAACTATATTTTTTATAAACCATGTCCCCTTTTCTGTATCAACATTAATTGTAGTATCTTTTCTACATCAATATATCAACTATTTCTCCCCCCCCCCAAACACGGAAGCGATTCTCTACTAGTCGTTTGGACACGAGAGGTGGCAGAGCAATTCCCGCTGTACTTTATAATACGCAAAGCAAAACAATCCAAACAGGAGAAAGGCCTTGCCGGAATCAACTGCTCACAGTATCGTTGCAATGGCGCCTCAAACCCATGCAGCGTTAGATCGTCTATTTAAGTCAAATAAGCACGATGATGTATCGTACAACAAGCACCCTAGCGCAGATTAGGAACAAAGAGCGGCCGGAAGGTCGCGCCGGGGAATTGCATCCTGGCAAAGCCCTTTTTCAAAATTAAAATGAAAGAAAGCAGAGCGAGTGACAGGTATATTCAGCTACTCAAGAGGCATGGGTATCAATGGCGACGAAGCAGAGAGCAAAGGGGACAAAGCTGGCGGCCGACGAAGCTCGACGAGGGCACGCAGCCGGCAATAGCAGTCGAGGAAGAGCTCATTGAGGGGGGTCATCTTGGAGCTGGAGACGGCAAGGACGACGCAGCGCTCGTTGATAAAGAAGGTCAGACGTCCGTGGACGTCCGGGAAGACGGCCATGCCAAGAGCGGTGGTCCAGAGGCTGGCTTTGGGGGCGTAGCGGAGGCGCGTGGCCGGGTCCGTGTGGGTGATGCTCGTGTCGAGGTCGCGCAGCAGGGCGGCGATGGTTTCGGGATGCCAGGGGAGGCCGGGGTCTGCCAGCGTGTGCAGGAGGGTCATGGACAGCTGGCAGGTGCGGAGGAAGGAGGTCTCGCTGCTGCTCCAGGTTGAGTCGTCGGTCGTGGTGGATTGAATGACCGGGGGACCGTTGTCCAGCAGTGTCCACAAATTGGAGGATTCACTGGGTTGCGCGAGGGCTTGGAAGAGGTCCTGGATGTGCTCGAGGACGCGCACCAGCTGCAATTGTAGAGTGAAGTCGACTCTCGAGCCGCCCCGGTGCAATCGGTCGAGGGCGAGGCTCGGGAGGCTGTCGGGTAGGGCTTCATCGGGGGTGAAGGGCGGCGGCAGCGCGGAGTCAGTCTGGCCGAAGACGACCATGGGCAGAACCATGTTCATCTCTATCATCTCGGCCAGAATCCCGTCGAATCCGAGTTGTTTGAGCCCTCCTCGCAGGGCTACCAAGCGGAGGAGACCCTGTCGGTGGGCTTCGGTCGCATCTGAGTCTTTTTCAATGGACTAGACATAGACAGCATTTAAGCGGCCGCAACACTTGGCAGACATGGTCAGGTACCGGGGAATATACGTACTCCGCTTACTACCAGAAGCAGCACAGAGGCTATCGTCGCATCGCCCATCGAGCCCCCGCGGACCAGACGACGATTCAGCAGCCGAATCGCATTGGTCTGATGGTACAGGGTGGCGTAGTTTGGGGCGGTGCTTTGCGCCCCATGCATAGCGTCCATCTCGGCCGAGGCCGTGTAAAGCGTCGCGTGGAACAAACAGGGATCGGTCAGAGCGTGGCGGATCCACGAAGACCGCAGATGATACGCAATGCTATTCTCCTAGACCTGTAGAGCCGCTAGCCCCATCTGCTCCTGGACTAGGGTCGATTTATAAGCTGACTGTCTGCCGCTGCAGGGTCCCTTTGTTTACTTACAAAATCATATTAACCCTGGGATATAGGTTCTGGGTTCGATTGGATACGTGGGTTGCAGGTCCAGACTTCGAATCATCGATGCGGACGAGAAAAAATGCTGGGAACTCAAGCATTGTGTTCGGACCGGGTCATCGTAGGTGCAGCACGCATCCAGCCTCCGGAGGGTGTCAGTATGAGCACGAATAACACGTTCGGGAAGACGAAGAACCGGGCATCCGACGAGTTACCTTCTGCAACGCCCACAACCGGGGTGTGTCTTGTCGCAGGATTTCTTATGCAGCCGACATCTGCGACACGACTTGCGACCCCGGAACGAGAACACCTCAGCGGTGACTAATGCCGGATGGAGGAGAGCTGTGGGGACGGCGTGCAGCAGTTGTTCATGCCGGATGGGCACGATGCTGCCGTAGACCCCATTGCCTCCGTACAAGCACGGTTGGGATGATCTGAGGGCCCGAACCGTTTATCATCTTAGTTTCCATCTAAACCCAGGACTTTCTTTTTGCTTTACGATCCTCTTACTTCTGGCATCGCGAACACGCAGGCATCAGTCGGTCGCATTTTCTTTTCTTGGTCCGGCAAGAGAAGCACGACTCGCTGTATAGTCATGATGAGGGGGTGACATGGTCACGTGGAAGGGTTGGTTGGGAGTGGAGGATTATTTGGGGCTTTTCAGTTTTCAGCCCGGAGAAAACGTCAAACTTATATTACGACACTAGGCGATTGAAAACAGTACGCATAATTACCAAGGGGAGGAGCCAAGAGAAACGAATCCAAGCCAAGACTCCTCAGAGTGTCTAGTTCCCGGTCAGATCTCGCCCATCAGTATCGGACGGACGCGACAATAAAGACAAACAAACGAGCGCTAATCAAACTCAAAGTACTCGTACATCGCAGGAACCACAAAACAAACAAAATCAAGCGGATGAGATCCCCGGCTTATCCCGCACATGCTCCGCCTGATCCAGGGCCGCCTGCTCGACCACCCACCGCGCCACGTCGCACCGGTTGACCCCCAACCCTAACGCCCCGTCACCCACGTAACCCTCCACCACCCATCCTGGCCCCTGATCCTTCAGAAACCCGACCCGAAACAACTTCCACTCTAGATCTTCAGCGTCCTCGTCAAATGCCCTCGCCACCTCGATAAAGTTCCTCCATGCGCTATGCCCTAGGACCCGGAGCATCCCCACAAGCAGGCTGCAGGGGAGGCTATACCGGTCCCGCGGGTGGGGGACGCTGAAAATACTCAGCGCGAGGATGCGGGAGACGTGCGCCTCGCGCATCAGCCGGAAGATGCGGCGGTAGAAGTCCGGGAACGGAGTGTCTTTTATCGTCATTCCAGACGGGCCCAGCACGGAGACGATGACTGTTTGGCCCTGGATCGCGCGACGGAGTTGGGCTTCATCTTGGAGTGTGCCTTCTAATGTCTGGTCTCTTTGTAAGCTGTTTCCAAGGCAGTAAAGCGAGTAAGACAAAAGTAAGAAAGGGGGGAGTCGAGTTAACGTGGTTTCCTTACTGTAACCCAGCGTTCTGGGCGTGGATCGGCAGGGTCCGACGGCCATAGATGGTAACTTTCCACCCGGTCCGGAGGGCCTCGGCCACAATCTGTTGGCCCGTGGGGCACGATGCACCGAACACCAGCAGCGATCTTAAGTGGGATGACATCTTCTGCACGGTAGCACAAATGGGGAATGTCTATTGTGTATGTTATTTAGTTCAGATGCGATCCATCGCCATGATGTGCCGCGTTCTGTCCCTATTTATGTCTGTATTTTCCCCCTATGCGCTTCCCATCGGGTAGCCCTGATCGGCAAAAGCCCGCTAGCGCCAACCGCAAGTGCATCGTCACGGCCTTGCCATTCTATCTAAACCACCGATTACGTACAGTGTAGTGAGTGCACTAGCTGTTCTTCAGTCTTTGTTCACTTCATTTGTCTTTTTTTCACAAAGCTGGGATCAATCGTCGGATATTACATGGCAGCTGTTATTTATAAATACTGTTTAGCTGATACTACTTGTGGTAGATGATATCCCGAGAGATAGGAAATATAAATACGCTTAAACTTTTCCAACTAAAATTTTGTTTTGAAGCGTCAAAGCTAGAATGACAAGACGTATGCTGTTGATATTTCACTAATGTAGAGCACTGCTGCAACAGATCTCTGTAAAAAATGGCAAAGTCGATCAGTAATATATTTGTGTAGTATATAGCGCAGTTAACAGCCACATTAGAGTATCTCAATTGTGATTGATAAGTAAATTTAAGCAATCTGCATATTCATATCAGTAAGTATAGTATATTTGAAAATGTAATCATTGAATATTTTAGCATGAGTTTTACCAATGATGATCATTTATCAGCCCTGATGATTCATACCCCTTTCTACCTGTCTAGCTGCAGCGAATACTGTAAACAGTGTTTGGAGATGCTTTAGTTCAAAAGTTGCATGTAAGGCTCACGAGGTACACCTCAACAGTGGATTTTCGTTTCTGTTAGTCCGGAGAGAACAGTAATTGATATCCGCAACTACCTCGAAGATCCCGAAAGCACACTCAAGCGTCTTCATTCACCAGCCTCCAAACAGCTACACCAGCCGAAGGGATCTCAGATCCGTTATTGCCTATCAACAGCCTAGCTCCCTCAATAGCAGGAATCCTCGCAGATTCCAACCCGTAGTTGAAACCCCAGAGCAGAGATCGCCTCCGCGCAAACCGCAGGTTAGGTCCTAGGTCACTATCGCCGCTGACCTGGCGTCCCGCGAAGTCGGTGATATTCGCCTCCTTGGCGACATCACCCAAATAGGACAGGAGCAGGTTGACGGTAGGATTGACACCAAGGTAGTGAAAGCCGTTGCTGGCGCAGCCCGCCGGCTTGCCTTCACGGTGCGGGGCAGTGTACCTCAGGGTCTCGGCACTGGTGCGGTTGTCCCGCGCGCACACTACCCACTCTTCCCAGCCGGAAATGTTAAAAGTCTTGCCGGCATACGAGACTCTGTTACCTGCGTAATCGGGTGGTGTCTCTATACGGGTGACTTTCATCGCAAGACGATTGCGGATCGGCCCTTGGGCGGGGGCAAGGCCGGGCAAATAGCTGAAGGTGTCTGTAAGGGAGCCGGTGTGTGGCCCCAGGACGACGAGTCCGCTGTATTCAGCCAACGACTGTTCGAAGGCCTTGGGAATGATGGGTAGACTCGGCACCACAACTAATTTGTAACCTTGGATTGGCTGGTTTGGCGAGATCACGTCAACGGAGACACCCAGGCGGCGGAGCGCGGAGTAGAATTTGTAGACGAGATCCAGGTAGTTGACGGCTGTACCGGTATAGCTGGTCGTGTCAGGACTCCAGGTGCCACTGTAGGGCTCGATGTCCCAGACTTGACTGGAGATATAGTCAAAAACAAGAGCCACATCCGCTTGCTGTTCTTGGTATTGGTCAGTATCAAGCGCTTCCACTAACACTGGGAGATCTTCGTTCGCAAATGTCTGCACCTCGCGAAAGCCTTCATCGGCGGCATCGTCGGAGGTAAATAAGCCGGAGAGGGTTTGCTCGGCTCCAAATGGAACCTGCCGCCAGCGGAAATAGGACACCATGTCTCCGAGATCGGCGAATGTCTCGTGTGTCCAGAGGCGTACCATTCCGCTCAAGGGCGACACCCGGTAGGGACTCCAGTTCAAAACACCGGGTTGCATCTCCATGATGCCAAAGGGGCCGGCTGTTTTGTTGTAGGCCGCCCCCGCAACGCCGCGATAGAGGGCATGATGCAGCGCCTGCCAATCTGGCAGACCAGTGTAAAGATAGTCCGCCTGCTCTGTTTGGGAGAGCCAAGAGAATGTGCTTGGCCCCGACAGTGGATATTCATCAAACGTGGCAAGATCGAGTCCCACCTCGCGGGCGAACTTGAAATGGTCGAACTCGAGAAAGCCCATCATCATGTTGGTTGTGATGAAATGTGTTGGTGCATACTGTCGCAGGATCTTCGATTGCTCCTGCGCGAACTCGATCATCATGTCCGAGCTGAATCGGTACCAGTCGAGAAGATGGCTAGGCGGTGGGGTGTAGACTTCCATGAACGGGGGGTGAATCCCATCGAAGTTAGTATACTGGTTCGACCAAAACACACGGCCCTGGGCGGCATTGAGGTTGTCGATAGTGCCGTATTTGCCCTTCAACCATGTTCTGAACCGCTTGATAGCATTGTGATCGTAACTCTGCACGGTATCATGGCATCCAAACTCATTGTCTAGTTGCCAGCCCGCCACAGCGGAATGATTGCCATACCGCTCGGCCAGTTTCTGCGTAATCCTCTGGCTCATTCGACGATAGTCAGGCGAGGAAGAGCTATAGTATCGACGCGAACCGAAAAGCTTGGTAGCATTGGTGTAGTCCACAAAGCTAATGTCATACTTTTGGTAGAGCCAGTCAGGCGGTGCTGCCGTTGGTGTCCCGATGATCGCTTTGAGGTGATACCGTTGCAGCAAATTCAGCGTTTTGTCAAGAAGAGTGAAATTGTACTGCCCCTCTGCAGGTTCTAGAATGGCCCAGTCAAATTCGTTGATCCGCACGAATGAGATGTTGGCCCCGGACATTTGAGCGATGTCGTGTTCCCACATGTATTCTGGCCATTGCGAAGGATAATAGTCGACGGCCAGGTGAGGACCGTTTGTCCAACGGGTGAGGGAGGGAGCAAACGATGGCTCTTGCTTTGATGTGGCATTAACAAGATCGGCGACTGTCAGAGCCACAACGGCCACCACTTGATGAAGGAGCATCGTGACAGATGAGCAATGCAGGTAGAGGATGAAGAACCTGTTTTTCTGGAGGGTCTCTCACTGGCTTAATAAATACAGTGGACCAATTTGCAAGAAACAAACCACAAATTAACCGACTGAATTGGTCTCAATTTAGCCGAAGTGAAGTGGTTTGATCGCCTCTACAAGACAACAGTAGGCTACGTATGATCCACCAGTGCAGAGATTCTGAATTGTTTACGATGTGGGGAACCCAGACCTACCCCGCATACTGTGTATTCGGTACACTTCCGACCCGTGCACTTTCCGCCGGCGAGTCGCCGAGGACACCTTCGACTTGGAATCATGCGAGCTAACTCCCTCACGACGTCACCTCCATGGCATTTCAATTCGCCGAGATGGTACCTTGTCGTCAATTTGCCCTTTTCTGTGCCGCCCAAACACGGGATTTGGCGAAGCAAGTCCTGAAGCATCCTTAGCCACGGGCCGTGCTGTTTGTTCACCGAGTACGGCGGACTATTGCGGCCATCGGGCAAATGAGTTTTTGCTTGGTATTTTACCGGCAGAATTAATTCATCTCCTAGATAGGCTATTTAAGTGAGTATTTATACATATATAAAGCTTTTTAACTTACTTAGCTTCACCTTGCGGCTACTAGTTCTAAGTACTATAAAAAAATATAAGTCTTATCCAGATTACTGTATACAGATATCCCGTACAGCTGGGGCGTATAAAAAAATAACTAAAAAATAAATATACCTTAATTAATTTTAATAATTTTATCTGGAATAGTAATTACAGGAATCTTTTTAATATCTTTTTTTTTTATAAAAAAAAGCCGGTGGGCAGGGACCAAAACAATTTTTTTTTTTTTTTTTTTTCTTTTTTTTCTTTTTCTCCTCCTCCTCCTCCTTTTCTTTAATTTCTAGTAAGATTAGATTTATACGGGCTCCCGGAGCAGGCAACCCCCTTTTAATAATAAAAATAAAAAAATTAGCCGGTTGTACAGCCCCCTATACTAAACTTTAAATAAAATAATAAGATTTTATATCCGGCTATTTATAATTAGTATATACTCTACTAAATATATTAGATAAATAGCAGTATTTTAAAAAGATACCAGCTTTACTAATATAGCAGCTAGTATAAGTTTTAAATAAAAGTCTTTTTAAAAACTAGATCAGCAGAGTATTAATATAAAACAGCTAATATAAAATAATTTAATAAGCTTAGATCCGGCTGTATTAGAACTTAATATTATATATTTTATATAAAGTAAGTATAGTTTTTTTTTATATTAGTATAGATATATAGAGTAAGTATTTTTAGATTACTATAAAAAATTACTAGATTACAGCCCTCCGGGAGCCTGTGTCATGGGTAATCCCTGAGGGCATGCTGAACCACCAACAGCTTGCCTATGTATCCCTGACAGAAGAGTTGTGATGTTAACAACTTAAAAACTACTTCCTCCAGTATTTAACTTCTAGAAACTTACTATACCTTTGGAATAGCAAGAATTAGTTTTAAAATTAATAGACTGCTATTATTCTATATCTAACTAACCTATTTTTCTTTAATAATTCTAATTCTTTTTTTTTAATTATTTATAGGATACAGTATATTACAATAATTATTATGTTTTAATAGCAGTTTAGAGTTGGAAACTTTTCCTACTGCTAATAGTTTATTACTTTTATTATTAGATTCTTTAGTAGAGGATCTTACTGCAGTTAGAGATATTATTAGCTAACTATAAAATTATTAGTAGTTATAAAAATAAGTTACTAAACTATAATAGAAAATCTAATATAATAATATTAAATTATAACTAACCTGGTAATAGAAAACTTTCTTACTTTTAAACAAATCTAAAATAAATATTAAAATTAAAAATATTCTGTAATTTAAACTCTTTTTTTAAATCCAAAAGTGTTAGAAGTGGTTTTATAATTTAGATTATAATTTTTAAAAAGTACTATTTAAATTTTATAATAACTATTATAAGATCTTTAAGGCTGTAAGCTATATAAATACAACCTATTAGCAGAAATAGTACTATTACTTTAATAAATTATTATTAAAATATAAAAAAAATATTAGCTATTTATAGCCTGTTTTTTTTAAATAAATATTTTTTTTTATTTAAAATACTACTATCTTTAAATCTGATGTGATAAGCCAGTTAGAATAAGTATAACAGTAAAATAACTAAAATTCTTATAAATTCTATACTTATTTTAATACTTTAGAGCAATATTTTTTTAGAGCTACTAAAAAAAAATACAGCTATATCTTCTTTGTAAAATTACTTTCTAATTTTAGTTACTATATTAAGAAATATATATATTAGCTGTCTGAGCAATAAGATAAAATAGTATCTTTTATTATTTATTATTAAAATCTATATATACAACAGTAAAAATATAAATAGGGATCTGATATATCTAATATATTTTAAAAATATCTATAATTTTATAAGAATATCTAATTTTTAATTCCCAGACCCAACTATACCAATACAACTAAAAGACAGTTGTAATATTTTTTATATAATAATACTAAGCATCTTACAAATCAATATCTTTAAAAAAGAAAAAAACCAGTTTAAATTTAAGAACTGTAAGCTAAAAAAGTTAATATAAAAAAATAGAATAGGCTGAGGCTAACTCTCCTGTCTCAGCCCTATATTATAAAGTAGAAACAGCTAATAAGATATTAATACTAATACAAATTCCTTATATTAAAAAAATCTATATAAATATTAATAGTTATATAGTATGTAATCTAGTTAGTATTATATTTATACAGTAATACTTTTTTCTAAAATCTTTAAAGTAACTGTTTTGGCTGGAAGCTATTAACTATACTTCTATTACCAGCTATAAAATATAGAATATTTCTTTAAATATTACTAATTTAAAAAAGATATAATATTATTTTATTAGATTATATATTACTACTAATTAAGATACTCCAATCCTACTTTCTATAACTACTCTACTTAATTATAAAATCTATTTATTACTATAAAATAAGAAATAGTGGTTTAAATTTAATAAAATCTAAAAGCTAAAATCTTAGAATTTTATTAAGACTTGCCAAAACTATATTTATATTTATACTATTATTAAAGCTTTAGAAAAGCTGTGGCTTTTTAGTAATAATAACCTTTAGTAATACTACTAAAACAACCCTATTCTAACAGAACTAGTTGAATTTTCTGATGTCTTTTTTTCTGATTAATCTAAAGTTTTTTTAGAATACTATAATAAGAACTATACTATTAACCTTTTTAAGGGCAAATTACCGCTGTTTGGGCCTATTTACCCCTTATTAGAATAAAAACTTTCTATATTTAGAGACTATATTAATAAAAATACTGTAAATAGAAGAATATATTTATTTAAAAGTCCTGCAGGGGCTCCTATCCTTTTTATACTAAAAAAGAATAGGAGTTTACAATTATATATGGATTACTGTGGATTTAATAAGATTATAGTTAAAAATTAATATCCACTGCCCTTAATTTCTGAGATCCTGGATTAGAGTGGATTTTGGTTGAAAAACAGGTTAAAAACCAAGCTCTTAAAATCTGTATTTGAATATATATTCTATTGTATATTTATGTTTTCAAAATGTAACTTTCATTGGATTTTATTTTTATTTATATTTTACA